>NW_023615699.1:0-260001 GCF_013339695.2 Rhipicephalus sanguineus
TCACCGTGCATTGTCTGCGGAGACCTGGTCGCCTTCTGGTAGTGGCTCAGTTGAGAGAATCACCGTGTCAGCATCCAAGCGTAGGGAAGAGTTCATCACACCACTGCTCTCGGGGAGGTCTGTACGACACAGCGGGTGAAGGCTGCTTAATTAATCACACCTCTCCGGTCTTTCACTCTGTCAGCAAGTTTTGCAAATTCTGCAGACAATAGTACGTACCATTCCTCTACACAGCGCCATTTAAATCAGCCTTATTCAGCTGTTATGGTGCTAGCATTTAAAAATGCACCCCAACAAAATTTAATCTTACGAACCACGATAAACAACAGACACATGTGCTGTTTGAATGGCTGCAGTAAACAGACATGCATTTGTATAGCTGACCAACTGCGAACTCTTCCAGCAGGGTGTCAATTTCATAAGGTGCACTGAGAATCCTTGCGCCCACAATAGTGAATCAGACTTGAGTAACTATATACATTTTGCACTTGTCCCCTGTTTGCTAGCTCTGCCAACCTGTTGTTTACCCCAGCCCAGATAGTTTCACAAATATGAAAACTTACCGAGAATAAACATTTCAAGCATTTGCTACGTTTTGTTATCAGGCGAGAAGGTGCCCGATTAACCGTGTTGCCAAATGTAAGGCACCAAACTTGCAAAATTGGTTAACTCGAAAATGATCGACTGGACACACGGCAACAGGTTTGTCACACTACCATTACATACCGAACGAGAGGCTGCGATCAGATTCTTCGTGGGAAGCCAGGTAGTCGTCCAAGCTCCGTTCATCACTTATGTGCCATCTGACTGCATGGATCAAACAACAGTGCCTATGAAATAAAATTCACTGTGTGGGAAAAAGCTTCACAATTTGCTCTGTGAAAAACAAGCAATGCGAGGAAACTGCATCACACCTGCATGTAAAACTTTTTTTATTCCCT
Source organism: Rhipicephalus sanguineus (assembly GCF_013339695.2). Classification (NCBI taxonomy): domain Eukaryota; kingdom Metazoa; phylum Arthropoda; class Arachnida; order Ixodida; family Ixodidae; genus Rhipicephalus; species Rhipicephalus sanguineus. The sequence goes on from NW_023615699.1 coordinate 942, forward strand.
CTGAAAAATGCACCCATATCAGACTCTGACCCTTATCATATCTATATAGCACATCTATGAGGCTATATAGTCAGACTGATATAATGAACGTTATATGCTAGTGCTGGATTATGGAATACAACAAAGGAACCAAAAAACTGGCCTGCTACTCTTGCATTGCTACATATGTACAGTACTCACGTATTAAAACGCGACATCAAATTTTTTAGTATAACCACTGGAATGTGCAATTGCTCAAGATAATCACGTCAAAATTATTCCGATATGACCCGAACTGAAGGCAGTGGAAACGAAAGAATGTGCATTACTCAGCCCTAAGTTGTCCTGTTTCAATCCATGAGTACTGTACATACATGTTTACGACGAAATATTGGATAAAACAAAGCTATATTTTCGTCAGATGTTGCTAACGTTATAATGAAATTCAATTGTATTAATTCTTCTGCCCATTTTTTCACTTTTAGCTCTACAAAAAAGGCTGTATCTGTACTGTTCAAGTTCTAAAACATGATATGACACAGTTTTGAGAATGCTCGACTGCCGACTCGCAGGTCACGGGATCAAATCCCGGCTGCGGCGGCCGCATTTTCAATGGAGGCGAAAATGCTTGAGGCCCGTGTACTTGGATTTAGGTGCATGTTAGAGAACCCCAGGTGGTCGAAATTTCCGGAGCCCTCCACTACGGCGTCTCTCATAATGAGATCATGGTTTGGGGACATTAAGCCCCAACAATTATTATTATTATTGCAATTTGGGAACAATGGCCACTAACGTTAGTTTGCATACGCAGTTTTACCTTGTATTCCTTGCTAGTCCCTCGCCCCGTACAGGTTAGCCACCCCTAGCTAACCTTGCTACCTTTCTATGCATTTTTCTTTCTTTCTTTTAGCAAGAGTGGGGATAAAGTTGGACTTAGCTTTAATGGATTGCAATCAAAAGAAAGAAACAACAAAGAAATTGTAAGACCAGCACCCATACCTTGAGGTGAGGAACCCCGCCAGCTCAGGCCACCGGTGGCTCCTCCGAGTGCCGAGTCTGGAGACCTATCCGAAAAGCCACTCTATGCCAAGGAAAGGAACAAGACCATTTGGCACATCAGTCCTAGCAATATTTCAGTAACAACAAAATTGCATGAAAACGGAATCTTATGAACAAACAGATATTTCAAGTAAGCCACATACGCAAGAAAGGTTCAGTTGGTATTTCCCTGCTATATTACGTAGCTTTCTTCTTGTGTTGATGTTCATTTCTTAGTACTACCGGATTACTATATTTCCTTGCATATATAGTTAGCGCAGTTAGCTCTGTTGCCGCCGGGCGAGACGCGGCACTGTGCTCGCACAGTGGCACCAGTGGCACTGCCTGGCAGGAGCAAGGTTACACGGGCGCATGAGGAAGGTCACTCGGTCTCTTTGGGGGCTTGGCACAGCTGTGGACGGTGGACTCGCATGGGAAGTCCGTGAATGCAACACCACGGCTCGTTTCCGCGGACTTTCGTGGTGAGTAGAACATCTGCGATGCGGCATTTGTGGTACAATGTACGTGTTATGTCGCTGGTGTACTGTGTTGCCATTGTATTGAGTTATTTGTCATGTGAGTGCAGTTATTTCTAAGATTTGGCTAGCGAGCTTGCCATTATGTAAAAGCTGCTATTATGCGCCACATGTTCGATGTTACACAACGGCGTCTACTGTGTCCGTTTGTTCCATGAGGGGCCTTCGAGACACCACAAGGATGACAAGGTGCATTTGACCAAGGTAGGTACATCCATCGAAACATCAGCCAGCCTGTCTGAGGCACCCTATTTCTGTTCATACAACCTCTGTACAATTTAGAGAAGTATCCCTCCATGTGTTTTGTAGAGCAGTTGTTTTTTATTTGCGATGATTCCTACGGAATAACTACTGCATACATACAGGTATTATAACTACAGCCTGTAGCCATATTACAGTCGCCGACCGATAAATCGGACACCGATAATTCGGACATGCTCAGTAATTCGGACAGTCGCGCGGCACCGCCGATGATCCCATAGAAGTAATGTGTAAAGACGACCGATATTTCGGACAGCTGCGAGATCTACATTCGATAATCCGGACCCTGTCAGAGACTGTCGCGCACGCCGAATCGCCAGCCATTATCTCCTTCGGCACCCGTACCATACAAAAGTATGGCCTCAGAGATCAAAACGAAAGTTAATTTCGGATCTATGAGGTTCTATTTCGATCGCTACTTTATGCCTCAGATTTGGGATTGGAAATGCTGATCTTGGAGGCACTGGTCAACTGTGGGAAATCGTATCGACATCGCGAACATCCTACATTCCGGTTCCTGTATCCCATGGAGGAAGGAATATACTTCCTCCGTGCTGTATCCCATCTGTATCCCCGCGCTGCGCTGCCGCCATATTGTCCAATGCGTCTGCGGTGAGCGTTCTGCGCGCGCGTTCATTTTTATCTTGAGACTTGCTTTATTTTACGCTCTGCTGTCTCAAAAGATCTGAGTTAAATGGTGCCAACGGTGCCCTCACAGCCAGCGCCGAAGGCCGCGCCGACGACAACGAAAGGCGGCAGATACATTCAACTGCCGATTTTTCGGACGCCTGACTTTCCGGACATGCTCGAAAATTCGGACGCTTTCGCGGCACCGTCGGTGGTCAAGAACGTCGGAAATTTCGGACGCTAAAACTCTTCGGCGTCCGATTTTTCGAACTTTCTGCCCAAATTGCAGGTTCGAAAGGCAATAATTGAAGCCCCGTCTCTGCCGCGTGTATCATCTCGTAGGTTCGAACCAGCGCTTTCGCGAGTCGACCTGTTTGCGACAGTAGCAGAGTCCGAAAGTCAGCTTTGTCGCGATGCCGAAGTGTTATGGGGTGAAGCAGACCGGAAATTCAAAGGGGCCGCTATCACGGCGCCGTGCGGCGACGTCTTTACGGATAAGCAGTGGAAATGCACGGAGGCGTGATGGCGGCAGGTGGCAAACGCGCCAGTACGGCTCAATCGCTGACGAGCCTTACGATAAGCATCTTCAGTCAATAAAGTTGTTTCCATCCATCCACAAGCATCTTCAGTCAACTGCTCGATAGTGCATGTGGCCTGGTGCAGTTGCATGCGTAGTGCACGCATTTAATAGGCGAGAACACAAACGCGCCGCGCCGCCATTCATGCTGCCTCTTTGTGGGACCGCTAAGTGCGCCGCACAGACGCGTTGCCTTCATGAACGAAACCAGCTCGTCATCGTACAGCGATCACATCACACTGGCGGAGATACAGCGGACTTGGTTGCACGTAAGCGGAAGTGCGGGCAGCAACGCATTGACAACTTTTTTCGGCCACCGGGACTTTGAAGTGTCAATAAAAGTTTTTTTTTTCTGGCGCATTCGTTTTTTCGGACATTCGATAATTCGGACTTATTTACGTTCCCCGTGGAGTCCGAATTATCGGTCGTCGACTGTACATAAATGGATTTTTTGTGGACCTTTGTGCTTCTCTGTAGAAGACACACTATGTTCTGATTGCAAGTGCAAGCAGTAAGGTGTTGCTGCTGGTTGCACAAACGTATAACCTTGCCCTGACAATCTCCTGCGATCAAGAAGAGTACCCACCTTGTCAAGGGAAGCATTTGCTCCTGGGTAGTACATCCAAGAACTGGACGACAGGCTAGTGTTGGCACCAAAGCTTGAACTGGAACAGAGTGCCGGAGGTTGCAATGTGTTCAGAAAATGAGAGATAGCACATTAGAACCACAGTTCCCTTTTTTCTTTTCTATAGTATACAAGCAGACATGAAAAAGTGTCCTCGACTTATTTTAAAGGCCATGTTTCGGATTACGGAGCACAAAAACAGCCTGTTTTACGCACGCAATAAAAAGGTGGCACGGCTTGTTCGCATACAAAGGGCCATGAAAGTCACTGGCTAAGTCCAAATAAAGGAATTCAATTATGTACGGAATTAGTAGGATTTTCTAATTAGCCACTTCTACTATACTTGTTTCATCACAACTAAATGATGCTTCCTGTCTGGCAAATCAGTTCAGTGGAAGACAAGATGATGCAGGAAGCTTCACCAATGGAAGATGTTGTCAGCCATCCATTTTTGCAACATGAAGCTACAAAGGCTACCAATGTTCACTGTGGAGTAATTTGTACTCGCACAGCAATCTGCTATCCTCCTGGTCAGCTCAGCCAGCACAGCGACTGCCCCGGAAAGCTGTTGGTCCCAGGTTCAAATCCCACACCACAACGAATTTTTCACTAACTGGGAAGCTTTCTTTCGGAGAAATCCATATGAGTTCTTCTTTCGGTGCCAACTTCTGCAACTTCTCCCATTGATACCTCTTGTCTAAACAGATTCATATGCTGCCCTCAGTAACTAATCTTTTTTGTACAGACCAAAGATGTTTAGGATAGTAGCCAAACACACTAGAATTACGGAAAATTCACTTGTGCATATCTTTAAAATGTGCACCAAAATTTACACACGTCTGTAGCCACAGTAATGTTTTGAAGAAACAAAATGGAAAGTGACAACACAAAATTAACAAAAACAATTACAATACAACACAAACAATACAAAGGCAATGGACTAAACATACCCAGCAGAACCCCAGCTTGCTGCAGACGTGTCGTGTGGGGCCATTGCCATTGACCTTGAAAGCGGTGAAGGCGTTGCAGAAGGCAGGACAAAGCTATCGAAGCCGGGCCACCTTTTCTCTGGCTGGTTCGTCTGAGGTGGGCTCTTCACGTTGAACCCAGGGTCTGCAAGCCAGGAAATGCTTTGAACCTGAAATGCTTCAGCTATTCTAAGGTGGCATTCACACTGTTGCCTAGCAAAAGTCTATGACTAGCAACCGAGGAGCTACTCACTGCGACTGATGTACCCACCAGCAACCGTGACATGCCCTTAGTCAAAACTGTAATTGCTTCTGTTTGTGTCTGTTTTGTTGCAAGCACAACCATGACCACATAAAATAACCTTCAGCATATTGCCACAGGTATTGCAGTGTTGTGCTTCTGCGCACTCATTGCCTCAGCTGCTTTGCGACTAGTTGTGGGGCTGGGGAGCCATTAAGTGAGCGACTTCCCTAAAATATTCATTTTTCGACAGCTGTGACCATTTGTGACCGTTTCGCGACCTCTCTGTCACCAGTGTGAATGCACTGTAAGGGAATGGCATCATGCGGGACATAAAACCCTTAACGGCATCAAAGTCTGAGAGGAACACTGTAGCAAACAGCAGTACCAGTTTAACATAGCAGGAACATAGCAGTTGTGGACTGTAGAAATATAAAAGAAAAAGGAAACTGCTTATTTTGAGCTATGGTGCCAGCACAAACTTTTGAGGAACCCATGGAGTGCCAAATGACCCTACACCTGAGTCATAAGGGAAATCAATCCCAAATGTTCTGTTCAAGCAACACTCCTGAAACTAAAACTTTCCTATGTTGGTCATGTCATATGGAGCACTGGTTCAACAAGGTGAAAATTAATGCTAGCCAAAGTGGAGGAAGGTAAGGGGCAGCCCATGAACAAGATGGTTAGGTGGTATTATCCTGGCCACAGGGAAGCATCTCAGGAAGCTTAAAAAACTTGCATTAAGTACTTTTTGAAGTCATTGTAATGCAAAACAAAACGAAACAAAAGTAAAAACCCGAAACCAGACACCAAGGACATGGTGCTCAGTTATGTGCTTCTTATACAAGTTTGTTTTTATTTTATGCTACAATGGCTATATTAAGTATTAACCAACTACCCTAGGAAGCAGTCATCATGTAAATAAATCTCACTGGCATTCACATGGGTATGGTGCCATCCATCAGAAGTAGTAAGTGATACTTCAACAAGTGGAAAACATACAGTTATATTATGTAAACTTAAACTGCGCTTGGGACGAACGCACACTAACAACTGACTTATTGAAATCACATAAGCTTCCCTCCTAGAACAATGCGCGTGCGCAATAACAGTCATGACCGCGTGACGAAAGCACACTCCCCCACAAATTTTAAGTTTACATAATATGTCTAACTAACTAACCCCCTATCACAAGCTCCTCGAATACTGTTATACTGGCCAGAAAGGTTTACCTACCATAAAATCCCGAGCAAGCGCCCCCCTCCCTTTTTCGGGAGATTTGAAATATGCGCCATTGACCAAGCAAGCGCCCCGCCCCCCCTCCTGCCATTTTCATTGTTTCATTCACTCTTTATTTACCCAATGAGGTGAATAAAAACAGTGAATGCATGCATGTTCGATAAAGCATTTCATCAGAAGCACGGGTGTGCCTTCTTTATTCTGACCGGCTTTTCCTCTTGAATCTTGAATTTTGATCCATGACCGAGCAAGCACCCCCCCTGCAAACCTTGGCGGATTATCTTTCACCGTAGGGAGGGTGCTTGCTCCAGATTTTACGGTAGTGTCCTGAGCACGCCGGCTGGGCGGGAAGCATTTGCAGTACAACCAGCAAATGGTGCGGCCGCCCACAGGTGAGCTTCGTTCACGCGTGCGAGGGCAAGGGCGCGGGCTGCCGCTCTTTTCGGTGAAACCAAGCTTTATCGCCGTGGTACAAGCTCGTTGCATTCACCAAATTTTCTGCTATATATAAGCGGGAAGAAAAAAAACTGTGGGAGGTGGGTAAGTTTTTGCAAGCCACATGCTGGCACCATGCATTGAACGCAGAACCAATCGAGCTGCAAGAGTTAAGGAATACAAAGTGCAGTTTTTTTTCTTTCCTTTTTTCCTTCTTTTTTTTTGTAGAAACCACAACAATAACAACAAATGCCAACATACATATTGCGCCTGAGCGGTTTTAGTATTCTTACTGGCATCGTCGCATTTTCAGATGTTCTCCCGTTTCAAAGCTGCGTACATTGTTATTGCGGGACTTTGTGAAGAAGTATAGTCTATATAACCAATGAATGCATAAAACTTTAAGCTGTCACCATTAAGCCTTTGCCTGTGTTCTGTGGAGCTGAATTGTTCCAGTTCACAGCCGAAAATGAAATGTTCCACCAAACTCAGTTATAGTTAATTAGTTAAATCTGATTTATACTGCTCAAACTCGACTTAAATAAGCACTAAAAGCAGAAAAAGCTGCAGTGTTCCTAGCTTATTCAGAAAGCCAGCCTTATCTAAAAATTTCACACCTGCAAAACATTAAGCCAATTAAGTCATGATAAGTCGTCCCCCAAAGCCAATAGGGGATATTCAAAATGTACAGCGCCATCTGTCGACAATCCCATAAGCTCAATCCGGCATGTTTTGTTGGGTGTGAAAACGAAACCAGTCGTATATCGCAGCCTTTCAGATGCTAGCTGCTGGTTTTCTATCTTCGTTCTGCGGTAACTTCCTAATGCTTCGTGCACTGTTCAGGCAACGAGGGAGCCCTGACAATGCCGGGAACAAGGTAACGCTATTTTTAATCGAATTTATCAGTTACTGAATGAAGAAAAAGAATGTACCAGCGTGAACTTGTTTCGTCAACAAGACCAGCACTAGCTGTGCTTTGGTTCGGAAATGATCGGCCCGCAAAAGCACTCTTCAACCTCGGTCCTTATTTCTCAGTGGAATTCAGATGCTCGCTTGCAACATGAGCTAGACTTGCAGAACAATACTATATGATATGTGCATTTTAAAAGAGATGGCCGACGTTGCACACACGCGAGAGAGCATTATTGATCAAAGCTTGTGTTGCAGATCGACGAAATCAATTATTTATGTATATAAACGTGTGTAGGCAGTGCCACAGAGGCTGCTGCGTGCTTTCGCAGTAAATCAGTGCCGCCACACGAGACTTGATCAGTGCAAAGCTTCTATCGCTTGCAAGCTTTGATTGCAAGGCAGTGTGCGCCAAAGTACATAGTCTGCATGCTGCGCCTGCCTTTCGCTTTACACCCCCTTATCCCTCCCCTTTTATTTTTCTTTTGCTTTCTTTGGTCAGCGTGCACTGCGAACACGGAGCAAAGACCTACGGTGCCATACAGTACATGGAGCTGTTTGGTAGATCATCACACTCGTCTTTCCGCTGATCGTGGGCTTTCGCGAGCCTCCATGCATAACCACGGAGGCGCGGTTATGCACGCCTCTGTGACATGCAAAAGCAAAGAGCGCAATATTTTAAAAAGATATGTCAGTGAACGCACACGGAAAGCGTTCAAGAAAACCAGAACGACAATACTAAATTCGCGCGATACATTACGACCACGAAACGTTATGAACAACCAGTGTGCAGTAAAAGAGAATTACTCTGGCCGCTCTCTTTGCATACAGTTGAAACACACGATCAGTATTTGTTTGGTTTGCGGCACACCGCTCATACACAAGAAGAATATGAATGAATACCCGACATCTGTTCCAGCCTATGTTGACATACTTTCTATTATTGAGGGCGATGAATGTCCATGCCTTGCTTATTTCGAAAAAAGTACGACACATGCTACTGCGGAGAGTGTAGAGATACTTGTGGCTGAAGAAATTAGCCAATCGGAAAGCAGCACAGCGTTGCAAAGGTCGCGCAGAAACGAAGTGGTGTCGATATCTGACAAGTGTTTATGACGCGTGTATAAAATCGCAGTGGGAAATACAATGGAGATGTATTGCAGTGCAAGGTTATCTTAAAAGTTTGACAGTCACACCTCCTCTGCAACGAACACTTTTCTTGAGTGCCTACCTCAGACAGGAAGTGCACACCACTAGATAACAGCAGTTCGGCTTTGCAAAGCAGTGCACCTCTTGCAGCTGCCGTCCAGATGAGTTTTTAAGCAGAACTCCGATATTGTGTTCTTGTCGATTTGTGGCAGCACAGCAAGATCCTTGGGCCATTCGGCTCTGGTTGTCGAAGAAAACAGCCGCATTTTCTGGGCCCGAAAGCTCTGCCAATGACTGCTGCTCAACCTTTCCGTGGCCTTTCCTTATGGAGCCGCTAGCAGACAATTCCACGACGGCGCCCAACAAAAAATAGTGGACGCGCCCAGTGTTGCCGGAGCACCAAGCATTATGAATATCCCCTATTGAGGGATGGAGAGATAATATGTGCAGATTGTATAGTTCCATCACTGAAGTATTCACATGCATTTGTATTTCAATGTCTAATTCAAATTCATATTTATGAAACGTTGCCGCAAAATGAGAAGAAATAACTGAGAACATGCAAGCATAAGTACCGACTCTAAACTGAAATTTTATTCAAGTGCACAGACACAAATGCATTGTGCATGCATTTAAATTTTTAAAAAATTCAATTGGGAGTTGGCGTGTTCGTGTGTTCTCACTGATTTCGTTTTATTTCACGGCACCGTTTTACGAATATGAATCCACACCAACTCAGCCAATGGTCGTCCTTTTAACATGTAATTACAATATTGCAGTATTAGTTCCTGACATTTATTACATATTGGCCGTTCTTCCTTTTTGCGAGGGCTGTGTGCCTAAGGTGACTGTGCCTGATTTAAAATCTGGCTAATATTGCCTTCATCTTTTTGATGACGGGATGTTTTCCATTCACCAGGCAGATTTATGTTCATGATTTCTATTTGCGCTTCGTACTACAAGACGGGGACGAGACAGGTGTTGCGCACCACCTGTCTTGACCCTGCCTCGTAGAACGAAGCTAAAGAAGAAATCATGAACGACTAACTAGCCCAGTTCATCGCCTTGCCAGTTTCATGTGAGAGACGCAGTTTAATTCTTGCCTTTCAAGTTCTATCTTGAGGGTGAGTGGTAAATGCACATGGGTTGAAGCATATACGTGCACATGGGGGAGCAGTCGCCCCCTCTACTCACCTAAGAGGGGGAAAGGGGGGGGGGCAAAGTCTGCCCCATACTTTTATTCAGTGGGACTTGCCCCATCATTGTTTGAAGAGCAGGCTTACGGCCACACAGGTTTTCTGACGATAATGGCGACCGTAGGCCCCAGATGTTGCATTCCAAGAAGTGTATACTTCCCATCTTTACCCCGGAAAGCCAGGCACCAAAGGCAGGCCATTGTGAGAAGCAAGTCATTGCTTGATTTTCATTCGTTCATGGATTGTGAAGCATGTCCAATGGGGGAAGGGAGGGGGGAGGCTGGGATGAAACTTTGCCTCCGCCCCTAGTGGGGAACACTGCACATGCTTAGGGGTTGAAGCCCATCCACAGTTTTCGATACATTTGGCCATGCGCAATCAGCCACTTTTGAACCCAACAGGAACGATCAAATTGAGTAACCCCGATTTTCGCTCGGAAATGTAAAAATGCTTTCCAACTTGTATAGCTGCTTGTTCTTCTCATGTTGTTTAAATGAGTGGCTGGGTTCGAACACAGAATTGTGTGAGATGAGTAGTCTCGCTTGAACATATTGAGTTAATATGCTCTTGCATCCATTCTGATGTTGTGGAATTGTTAACACAGAATACATATTTCTGCTACGACAGTTTCTCAGATTGTATTCGGATACTATACCTTGTTTTAGCTTTTTTTTTATGTTTGAAGATGATTAAGTTATCATAAGTTCGGTATTTATGGAAAATGACAGAGGCATTGTTCTGCATTTTTCCTGTGTTCATACACTCATCTATTGTCCCAATCATTTAATTTAATTCTTTGTAATAATCATGTGCGCAATAAACTTCTCATTAATTTCATCGCCATTTAATCCTGTGTTCAAAATTCCATCCAGCTTTACCTTTTCGAGGAAAAGAGGCCAGTAAGCAAGCTTTAGCTTCCAATAACATGTTTTCACGGAATGGACAGGCAGTGATGATCGAAACATCGAACACGGGCAAATTATCGTTGCAGTGTGCATTATTGAGAACATCCCAGTTAAGGTGAATAAAAACAGATGGTGAGGAAAATGCGAAGTCAGCTAAAGTTGTGTGCACACGGCAAAAAAAAAAAAAAAAAAAAAGAAAAAAGAAAAGAAATTAAATTAATTACCCTCTTAGAAGCACGGAAGCTTGGGTCCTCTTTTTGGTCAGTTCTATCACTGCCCCGACGATAACAACGAACATTAAGGTCACCTGCTAAAATAAATCATTTAGGTAGCTTTTCTGCGACAGTGACATAGTTGCGCTGCATCCGGCCGCACCCCGTCGTCAAACTCCTGCTCTCCACTCGCCAGCAACGCACAACGCCACCTCGCGGTGCATGGAATTTGGTTTCTCTGACGCCACTGGGAAAGGCGTTCATGACACTAAGCAAACCTTTCTAGACACTATAATAAAGTCGCTGTATCTGCCTGTACTGACCATGTATATCAAAATGTGCATTTTACCGCCATCTATATTTAGGAAATGCTACAGGCTTACCAGTTTCAGAAATGCGGAACAACTTCATCTGCTTTGGAGTGACGGGCACTGGCTGTTCCCAAAAGTGAGTCCACGTGTATGAGGCAACGTACACGAGGGCGTTACAACAAAGCAGGGCGCCCAGGGTACACTCTGCATTAACGAAATAAAGGAGGAATTATTGGTGCTGAAATAATGTTTCAAGTAGATCAGAGAGAGATAAAAGCAAAGGAAAGGCAGGGAGGTTAACCAGGTTGTACCCGGTTTGCTACACTACATGGGGGAGGGGGAAGGGGAGAAAAAGAAGAGAGAGGAAAGCGGGAACAAGTAATACGCGCACACACACATCAGTGTTCACTGCGCACACACAGACAGTCATCAAGTAGATCAACTTACCAATGTACCAAAGCACTAACCACTCTTCTTCAAAAAACCTCGTCACTGATCCTAGGCGCCTGTGCAAACAGAACAGTAAAGGCATCTCAATTAGTAGGGTTCATAAAACGAAACAATTCCACAACCCATTACGGCTAAGGTACCAGCCTATCAACGATTCCGCTTATTTCTGCGACGTTGCGTCCGTCTCTTGAAACTGAATATGACGGCGGGCTTTCTTTCTTATTCATCGCTCTTACTTCAAGAATATACACTGTATTACGTATATGGCAAATGAAAGTTACTTGGAAAGTAAAGAACAGACAGAACTTCATTTGGATAAGCAACATGTCACTGTAGCATGCACTCACGAGGAAAGTGCTGGCTAGAAGCATGAAACCTTTTACAACAACGCATTGGTATACTTGTTAGTCTGAGCTGAGATCCTGGCTACAGGGACAATTGACCAGCCAGCATAAGTGTTACTTCTGTATGTGTACTAACTGCTTTAGCGTTATTTGTGCTATGGTGCGATCATTTTAATTACCTACATCAACGTGCTTGGTTTCAGAGTTCAAACTGAAAATCGAATCATGGGCGTCGATCACAGCCAACTGAATACATGGAGCAAGAACCAGCACGAAAAGCGGCCAATAAAAGCAACCTGACAAGTGTTATAATCGGGTTTACAGTACAAACACGTAGAAAAGTAGACGCACATATCAATGAGCACGACCAAAGCGAGGAGCGAGTTGACAGTCGCCTGTTTCAATGCTGGCTTCACTCTTTCCATCCTGGCTCGTTTGGCAAAAATGTCGTCGACCACCGGCATTCGGCCATTGCTCGAAGAAAACCGACCGGTCAGGTTCCCCTGATTGTTACTCATGTTTCCGGCTCTGCAATACGTTTTGCCTAAACTTGGGAGCTCCGCGAAATTTGTTCCATAGTCCTTCTAGCTATCAATCTTATAAACACGCTTCGGCAACTTGAGGTGCCGCCAATGCCTCCAATGTTGATGCGTACTGCAATGCGCTTATCCACGCTGCCGCAAAGCGTTCAGGCGCTCAGACCTCTAGCAGCGAACCTATTCAGCACTAATACTAACGCTTTTCCCTATATCATAAACAAAGACATTACTTGGCAGCAGTTTTCTATTTATAGTAGGTGGTACAGGAAGTGTACAGACGCTTCTCAAAAACGAAACTGAAACGCGTGTTCGGCCAACACGTGGCTTCTTTCTGTGCATCTTTGCAACAAAATTCATATCCCGAATAGCTTTACTTGTTCGTTTGTTTCAGCTAATTAAGAAAATTAAATGCGTCAATTGCTTTCTTTATTCGCAGCTGCTGGGAGGACAGGGCGTCCCCGATTAGAAGACAACGAAACCGAAACGTGGACCCTTTGTCGCGCGCGGTCTGCTTCAAGGGGCGATTCCGACAAAGCCAGACGCTACGCTTCGGCGTAGAAACTGCTGGGCTTTCGGAGTTGCCCGCTGTCGTAATAGTGATCTCTAATCCGCAACGCCGCTTGTAACATGAAGGAGCCTCGCAGGGGACATTCTCGGCGCTGTCGCAGCGTTGAGTGCCGCAGCGAAAACGCCGGCGAAGAGCACCTCTTCAGGAATCCTCTCAGCAAGGTACGCTTACGGTCAAAGCTTCTGGAAAATACGTGCGGTACGCATGCATTGCCGCATTCCCTTTTCCAGAGCTTAGTGGTGATCATTAATTATGCTTAGAGTTCATCATGGGGCGAATTGTGCGAACTGGTGTGGTTTCAGAACAGGGACAGTTGGGCGAGTTGGTCAGGATCATGTGCCATGCGTATTAATTTGAATGCACCTAAGCGAATCGTGAAATGTCGAGAGCTCTGTCACAAAAGTGAATTTTAACGCAATTAAATCCCAACAGCAAAACATGCGTGTCGGCACAGAACGTATCATCGGTCTGACAATGAGATTTGTTTCGAAATTCATGCCACAATAAAAACATACGTATGTGTGCACTCTAGTTTCGCATTCAGGCCAACGATATATGCGGACCCAGCCAGGCCTGCATCTGGTAGCATATTCTACGTCGATATATTTTGTGGACTGCACCACCAATCTATTCAACCCACTATTAATTTCACGTTCAGTCATATATATGTGACGGATGTCCATGATGGTTCGTGCCATAAAACGTACGAAATAACAAAAATGTACAGCTGTACATTTTTGTTATTTCGTACGTTTTATGGCACGAACCATCGTGGCATTTATATGCAATAGAAATTCATCGTTTTTTTTTTTTACCCTTAAAAACCGATGAAAAGATACACAGTACAATGAGAGAGTAATGTGGACCGCAGCGTTTCGATCTGTTCACTGTAGCCGGCATTTCACTATATGCGGGTTCACTACAATGTTTTGTCCTTTCGAATGTATAGGCCATCACTGAAAGCTACTGGAGTATCATTTATTGCTAAATAAAAATGTGACCATTGTCGAGTGCAGTGGTACCGCGGCCGACGGCGAAGCAAGGACGACGAGGCTGGGCTGCTGGACGCCGAGTACGATGGCGGCCACGAGAGCCACTCGCAGCAGCAGGTGCGGGGCAGCCGACAATCCACGGTGGCCAGCATTAGCAGCTCAGGGGGAGCGCCGAAGTCATCGACGAAGCCCAACAAAAGCAGCAGCAGCAACTGTTCGTCCAAGAAGTGCCCTTCTTCCACGACGTCGCCGCAGCCGCACAAGCCGACGGCAGCCAACGGCGGCTACGGCCCACGGGTGCGCATCTCCCTGCCAGAAGAAGACCTGAGCACCAGGGCCAAACAGCAGAGCCGCACTGCGGCCCATCAGCAAAAGGCTGAATGTGCAGACAAATCTGAGGTGCCTGCTTTGCCACCCAGACCAGCGTCGTGTCAGCCCACGCAGCTGCCCAACAAAACACGGTCATTGTGTCCAGCCGAAAGGGCCCGGTGCGTATGTACCAGAGACTGTAGTAGGGCTTAGTAGACATACAGCTCTGTGGCCTCAGCATGCTGCAATTACACAGGGCACGACGGTATATATGGAGGATCTCACGCCTTACACGCCAACACATTGTACATATAAAATATGTCAGTCCTTGCACAATAATGCACACCATATTCGTGCTGAATTCACATCACATGTTAAAGGCAGCAGATTTCTTTAGCTGATGTAGCAAGGAGCATCAATATCGTACAGAACGAAAAAAGGTCAACTTGAACGGAGACTAAGAAAGAACACAGGACGGAACGCTTACTAGCAACTGAAAATTTTATTTAGGAAAGGATGTTCTTATATATGCATGACATGAATGTACCTCACCACAAACCACCATTATTATCTAAAAACAGTGTGAATCTACGAATGGCAGCAAGAATGAATGATTACATGCAACAAGAATGTGCATGTGAAACCTTTATCAAGAAAATTACTCAATCATGTCACGTCGTCGTTGTTTGCTTTTTGTGCTTGGCAGTGATGGCTGTGGTTTCACAAATTTTTGGCTGGCATGTGCACTCCTTGCGGTGCATCGCAAAGCGCGAGTACAGTGCCCCTTTTAGCGAACTCGGATGTTCACAAAGGCGCACGTTCAAGCAACGGCCCGCCTGGCCAATGTGTTCGTTTTCATGTATGAAAGGAATACTATATACACAACATATTTCTTGCACAGAACAAATCTTCTGCCATGTTTTATATCACAGCCATCTTTTTCTACTGTGCTTTTCTTGACGGCCAACCTTTGCACTGCCAGGCAAATCTTTACCAATTTGTTTTGGGCTGAAAACACCACCCACACTGCTTACCTTGACGCTACTTTTTCCAATTGATGTGAACCGTTATGCAGGTAACGATTCAAGGAGTGCACGTGCCAGCCAAAACTTTGTGACACAGTCATCATTGACAAGCACAAGAGGCGAACAACAATGGAGATAATCAAAGCCTTATGCTTAAGAAGGGAGGAGATAGTTGTGTCAGCCAGGTGTCTGTACTGCTGCCAGATTCTGAATTTGCCTTTTTGGATGTGACATGATTGAGTGCTTTTCTTGATATTCAACGGTTTAACAAGCACACTCTTGTTGTATTCAATCGTTCATTCTTGCTGTCATTTGTTGATTTTTACTGTTTTTAGATAATAACGATGGTTTGTGGTGATGTACATTCATGTCATGCATATGTAAGAACACTCTTCCCTAAATAAAATTTTCAGTTGCTAGTAAGCTCTCCGTCCTGTGTTCTTTCTTTGCCTCCGTTCAAGTTGCACTTTTTTTATTGTGAACATATACCAACATACCCAATTGGCAGTTATCAATATAGTAGTCATGGTTTGCACAAATGTGGGTCAATCCATGGCCCACCAGGCGCACTGGTGATGACTTATATTCAGGACCCTTCCCTGACACCAGAGCACAATAACGTCCCGACAAAGGTTCTGTCAGTGATGTATGTGTACGACGAATGATGCCCACATCTCATCGGGTTAACAGCACAGCTAACTATGCAACGAGTGCTTCCAGCAGCACATATCTCAGCAGTTAAGCCAGAAAGCTTGGCAGTCATCCTCCGATGGTCTCTCTCCAGCTGTTTAAATGAAAACTTGAAAGTCTGTTTAGTATGCTGATGTTTGCAGATGCAACAAACACGGTTCTTGCAGGCTGGCATTCCCAGGCTGCCACAACCAAGAGTCTGGCCACTCACTGTCCAGGGATCTCACCCAGAGCCCTGCCAGAGCTATGGGTGTACAGTCACTGGACGCCCTGCTTGGCCAGCTCTGTTCAGGTAACTGCAAGATCTCCATGAAGGTCAAGGACAAAGATGGCAAGGCGCACAAGGACAAAGACATCAAAGTCCACAAGGATGACGACAGCAAGACACTTGCCCACAAACACAACGAAATCTGCTGCATGAAAGAGGCAACTCAATGCAGCCGAAGGCAAGTTTCTTCCATTGATGTGCCACCTGCTTTTGCAATGTGTTTTCCCAAAACGTTAAGCTTGTGCGAATATTCGAGCACTTCGAATATTCGAACGAATATTACAGTATTAGAATTCACTTCAATTCTAATTTAAATTATTGGAAATTTCGAAGTAGTCGAAATGAACGAATAAGTGTATCTTAGACTGCATGTAACCCCCCGGAAGTGGAGCGGTGCCGTACCGTGAATACACCTTTCTAGGGAAAATCCACACTGCCGTGAAGCCCGACTTCAAGGTTAAATGAACATATTACCCTCACATCGATTCATTTTTCAAGTTTAAAAGCTTGTTATACTGGCCTATATGCTCTAAGTATAGCAAATTTTAAAACGTAACATATTTTACAGGTTATCACTTGCATTCTACGAAAAGTCAAATACTGCTATACTATTCAAAGTTGCTTCCACTTCCTTTGAATTAAAAATAATGGCATTTGCGCATGCCTTGTGTAAATTAAAAAAAAAATACTGTGCAGGTTAGTTGGGTCATGACAAATATGCTCATTTCGCCTTATAATATGTGACACATATATACTATTCGAATATGATTCGAAATTATTCGACCCAAATCACTATTCGCTTCGAACCTAAAATTTACTATTCGCACAAGCGTACAAGATGGTACTCGGCACATGCACTGCAATCAAACATTTTTTTTTACAAAGTCCCATTCGATATGAAAGTATACCTTCAGATATTTGGTGAGAAATGTTCCACATTTACTTCATGACATTCATGTTTGTAATACTGATATACAATTGTAATGTGATAGAGACTGCAATGTTGCTCCCGCTTGTACAGAAAAAGCCCTTCAGGTTGTCGTCAGCTGCAGATAATTTTTAAAACAAGGACGAAAAAAGTGGAACATTGTTTTTTTTTTGTTGTTGACAGAATACCAGATAGTTATCGGCTTTTGTTGCATTTATAACTGATGAGGCAAAGCACTTGGTCATGAGCTTTTCTGTCTCTCCCCAACAGCCACTTCCCTACCACCTTTCCAACAAGCATAGAAGTCCTCATGACAGTAAATCACTCATGCACGACACATCGATCACTGTCTGAGCGAAGCCTGCAGCGTGACAGCTCAATGGTTAGGTAATGTATGCACTTGCTTCTACATGAACCGAGGCTATTTAAATTGCCATCTCTCTCTGTGGAGGCAAGCTCCGGGGAATGCGATCTGGTCAGCTGAATTAAGGAGGCACGCGAGCTATTGTGCTCCGATGTCGCAAAAGACAGATATCATGGGCACACTATATTTTCTTGGCAGAAAATGAACTTCTGAGATTTTGTGCCAGAGCGACAGATTGCATAGCAGTGTGCATTGCCCAACAGCAATGTCATGAGCAACAACGCATGCAAATTCTGCAGTACATCTCACCTTTTCTCACTAGGACAAAGCATGCAATTTAACTCCATGCTATACTCTAGAAAACACTTAGTAAAACAAACTTGTTTGTTGTAAAATTGTTTGTTAGTAAACAAATTTGTTGGACCAAAAATACTAGGTGCAGTGCATACTGCCCCCGTCACTTTTGCCATGACACTATTGGATAAGCACAGTTGCATATAGTGCATGGCATGCTCGGCAAGGTTTTGTATGCAGAAAGCAGTAAAAAAATGTTATTGTGTTTTTCTCTGCAGTGTGGTGCATTCGAAACCAGGCCACCAAGACATCATCTCCATCCCCAAGTCCCGCTTCATTGTTGTGGCCGCACTGCTTACCTTTGTGATGGTAGCCTGCCTTTGCATCACCATATACTCTTTCTCTGTACCTGCAGGTGAGTTTGCCTTTACGACAAGCTCGAAGCCAAAGACATGCTTCAGTGAATTGCCAGAAGTGGTATCTTTGTGCATACTGGCTTTCTGCAGAGGTCATGCTAACAGTTTGGAAAACTTGCAGTGAAGGCCACTAAGAGGGGTTCGGCAACTTAGTGCATTGAAATGCTACGAATGTGCAGCATTAAAGGGACACTTAATGCAAAATACAACTCGGCGTGGACTTTTGAAATACCATTTCAGAAACCTCGTATGCTTGCTTCGTGCCTAGGAAGTGCTTAATTTTGAAAGAAAATTACGTTTTAGTGGTCCGCATACTGTTAGCTCAATTCAAACCACCCGCTTCTCAAGGCCTCGTGACGTAAGCACTCCTCAAAGCTGCCTTTAGCAGGCGCTACGCCAGCACTCTCCGTTATCTGGCGACATTGCGCCTCTGGAACACACGCGAGTACTTCTTGTTATGCTTGTTTTGCTGGCCACTGTTGCTTGCATTGTAATGCGATGTTTTCTGCGGAAGCGCTTGATACTCGGACACTGCTGTGTAGAGTGGGGAAGCTGCATGCGATCTGGCAGTCAGTGCGTGAATACGGCCGCCCCATGTGCATGTGTGTATTTGTGCTGGCGCCATTCGGTGAGCCTCCGTTTACACCGCTGGTGCGCCATGCCTCCGAAATGCAACACGATCAACCAATGTACACAGTGAAATCTGTGTGCGCAGCCTTCACTTATGTGATTCACGTCGGACCAATGTTCATCCCCTCCGAGGTGTGCAGAAGGTGCCTGATGACTCATTTGGCTTTGAGGCGCGGAGCGGAACGATTCATGAAAACAGCCACGAGAATGATATGTGCCCTTCCTGTTAATACAGTTTTGCTTTTTTAAAACCTTGAAACCATTTCTTTATTGTTCCATTTCCCTTAGGAGGGCATGCAGCATCCTGACAAGACCGACGAAATAGCGCTGAGAGGAAGCAGCTCCTTGAAGGACGGGTTACGCGACTTGCTTACGTTACGGTTGATTTCATAGTCCTCTGCACGAAAAGGCAGTGAGCATGAGTTGACTTTGTTGTTGTTCATCCCACATTTGTAGAAGTGCGGCACTTAGATACATTGAGCATAGGTGTTCCCTCCATGGCGCCCTTTGGAAAGTCGTTTTTGGTGATGTAGCAGACATTACATGGATGCCGCATTTCCTCTAAATCAGTCAGAGCGAGTCTCACGAGCCAGCAAAGCCTGCGCAGCAATATGCAATAATGAAACTACCTTTGAGATGCGACTACACAAGCGAAAACTACAGCCTTTGTCCGTAAAGTTCTGAGACTGAGTCCATTAAAACAATGTGTTTAACATTGAAATCATTTATGCAGCACCCTTTCGAAATAGTCTCCCTTGCAGTCTATACACAACTTCCAACGCTTCTTGAGGTCTTGGAAACAGTTGGAAAACGCTTCTTTTGGCAGGGCTGTCAGCTTCTTTGTCACAGTGTCTTGAATGGCCTCCACGCTCCCCATCTAGCGACCTTTTAGGGCTCTCTTCACACGACGAAACGAAAAAATCGCATGTAGGGAGAGGTCAGGCGAGTATGGTGGATGGGGAAGTACAGTAATGCTCTGCTTGGTGAGAAATTTTGTCACGCTGAGAGCATTGTGCGGCCTTGCGTTATCGTGAAGAAGGCTCCATTGACCAGAGGCCCATAAGTCAGGGCGACGACATCGCAGTGCGTCACGCATGTGTTGGAGCACGCGGATATAAAACTCCTGATTCACCGTCTGCCCTTGTGGGACGAACTCATGGTGTATGACACCTCTGGCATCGAAAAAAATTATCAGCATCGTCTTTGTTTTGGTCTTTCGCCGCACCTTTCTCGATGCCCGAGAGCTTGTGGACCGTCATTCGGCACTCTGCCTCGTTGTTTGAGGATCATATTGAAAACACCATGTGTCGTCTTCAGCAACGATTCTGTCGACGAATGCAGCATCTTTCTCTGCCTCGGAGAGAAAATTGGCGCTCACTGATGCCCGCGTGTCCTTCTGGACTGGTCCTGTGTGAGAAAGTGCAGCACAAGTCTGGCATTCAGCTTTCGTTTCCCCAAGTTTTCACGCAAAACTTGGTGGCATGTTGTCTTACTAATGCCGAGAGCATCCGATAGCATGCGGACTCTAATGGTGCGGTCTTGCTGTACGATCTCCCTGATCTGAGCCACGTTGTTTTCATTCCATGAGGTTGCAAGGCGCCCCTGCCTTGTGTCGTCTTCCACCAACGTTCTCCTCGAAACAAACCTCTTGTGGCACTCAAAAACTCACGCTGGCAATAATGTCTCGTTGCCGTAAGCGTCACGAAGGAGTTCATACGTCTGTACGGCTGTCTTGCCAAGCTTCACACAGAATTTTATGTTTACATGCTGTTCAAGGTAAATGTCCATCTCCCCACATTCACTCACAGTAGAATGCACAGACGACTAGTGACAATGTATTTTTCTACATGTAGTGCCATCTAGCGGCTGCCACAGCAATTAACCGCTCAGGTTAGCCTGAAAGTATGGCACTACACATACGCACCAACATTTGTTTTAGGGAATCATTTCTAGAGAAGAAAATAAATCAGTCTCGAAACTTTACGGACAACGGTTGTACCACTGAGACGCGACCAAATGAATGGAGAGCAGCATGGCGAAAACGGAACTTTTGAACCACCTGCGTTGTTCGCCCTGGTAAACCCAAGTTCTGTTTTCCATGAATCAAAGAGAAACGCACAAGGAGCATTTTATTACATCTTGTAATGCACGAAATGTTATTTTTTATTATAAATAGTTTGGGTACTAGTGATTAATTGTACTCGGGAGTCTTGACGTCATCGGGCTCATTCCAAGATGTCCCACTGGTGGCGCATATCGTGTCCTATATTTACATTAATTTTTCGATTAGTAGAGCACTGCTGCTGATAATATTGACACTTTAGACGTTCTCAAACATTGACCTTTCACTCTGACATAAATTGTTGTTTGCCTTTAGTACCCCTTTAAGGAAAATTGCATTACTATACATTACATTTCGCATTACTATACAATAACAATATCTGGGGTTTAATGTCCCAAAACCACGATATGATTATGAGGGGCGCGTTAGTGGAGGGCTCTGGAAATTTCGACCACCTGGGGTTCTTTAACATGCACCTAAATCCAAGCATACGGGCCTCAAACATTTTCGCCTCCATCGAAAATGTACATTTCGCATTACTGACACCACTTCTGTGTCTGTGGTAGCTGTCGGTGATTGCAACCAAAGGCCTTTCATTGCAACACTTTGCTGCTGCGACGAGATGGTAACCTTATTAATAGTATGTATAAACTGAAAGTGCCTAGGCAGTGCTGCAAGTTCTCTCTCGTTGTAACTTCTCTTGAAACTTCAAGTGGTCAGCAATGAGAACCATTCTGTGACCCTTTGCTTTCATTTCAGAGCACGACCACATGCAAGGAAACCAATCCACCAAGTCGGCAAGCCCAAACCAGAATATGCAGTCTTCGTCAAGCCCAGCTGTTGGTGGCAATACAACTACAGTCGCCACCCCAGGTGCTGCATCAAATGCTTCCCAAAGAGCACGAGCCCAGTATGACGCCCCACTTCTACATCAACGGACAGACATTAACGTCCCGCAAAGCCGGCCACGTATTGTGATCTTGTAGTCTGGAATGCCATTGAACTCTGGAAATTTGTTGGTTAATGGGCAGATTATTCTATTACTAGGGAAGAACTGCTCCATAAAGTAGTTTAAAACGCATAAACGGGGTGGAGGGATGGTGAAAAGCAAGCTTGTGGCACGCTTTAGTACAGAAAACCTACAGTGCTTGCCTATTGATGAGAAAGGTTGCTGCCTCTACAATTGTACAGCCGTACCTGCACAATGTGAATAACACAAACTCCAGCACCACTTGTGGTTCGTTCTTACGAAATGCATAAACATAAACGTTGGATGTTCAAAAGTGAAGCTTCAGCACTTATGGCTGGTTTTTACAAAATGCACGAACATAAATTCAGAAGTGCAATATACAAGACAAGCTGAAAACGAGGCGGGAAACAAGTGCTCATTGCTTTCATCTTTGGCAGTGAAACGATTTCACTGAAAACGATGTAAACATAACTGCAAGTGCAAGAAGCTTCAGTCATGAACTTAAGGAAGGTCACAAACTTGCATATTAGTTATCAACAATGCAATGGCAGTGTTCACGTCTCTTGCACAACTGCTACAGCACTTTTCTCCCCAGAAGGCCACGTACAAGCATTCCTCCAAAAATCTCTTCACACAGAGCAGTGCTCCTCTTCCTTCCTTCCTTCCTTCCACACATGCACGCACGCACACACGCACACGTCTGGGTGCTCTCCTGGTTGCCACCTCAGCTTGGTGTAGACCAAAATTGGCACGGGAGGGTAAGAGGGTTTGACAAATATGACTGTCTGGTCATGACATGAATAACGTAAAAATCCTCTCACATACGTTGTCAAACCCTTTCCTCCAGACATGTGTGGCACATACCTGTAAATGGTAAGCAGGTATACGCCGCAGGAGATTGACGGTTTATATCTTCCCAGGAACGGCGAGAACAGACAATGGTAATTTAAATGCGAGAGCATAAAAAAAAACACATCAGCAGCGTTGATCCGACGAATGCAAAGAATAAAAATCAGGATACCAACAGGAATCGAATCCAAGCATTCTGCGTGGCAGTCGGGTATTCTACCACAGAGCCATGCCATGTCTTGAAACTGCTTTGGAAAAAGACTCTATGCAGGCATAATGTCGGTGCAACGTCAATTGTGGTTGCAGTGCAGGCTATCTAATTTTGTAACAAAGCAATAAACATTACATATGTAATCTTGTGATACAGGTGTCGTGCCGGGTTAACATCGATTGTGGTTCTAGTGTTGGCTCCGCTTTCATAGAAGTTTAATAAACATTAAATTTGTAATCCTGCGATTCAGCAACTATATATCCAAGCGTTGCTTGGTCCCCAGAGGAATACGCTAACGAAAGTTACGCATAATATTCACATCATCGCACCGTAAAGTGCACTTCGTTTCGATAATACGTCTGTGCTCTAACTTGAGTGCTGACATTACGTCAGACCATGAGTTACCCTTCAAACGCCAGTGTAGTCGGCGTACCTGGTAAGGCCACGATGTGCACACAATTGCTGTGCTTACAAAACCACGTCAATCCACCTTGTAATGCTTGGCTCAAAGCCAAAAAATGCAGCATAGACTCACAGATTGCTTTGCATGAAAGCGATTCCTACAAGGCGTGGGATCTGCCACACTTTTTATTGAGAGAAACTGAAGGTGAGACTTTGTCTTGTTTTCTCCCATGCTCAAACCATGCCTACAACAACATAATTATGTGAAACCCAGACTTTTCAGTAAGGAAAGCAATTTCACATCACAGTGCCAGCAGAGAATCAATGTTTAGGCTTCTCGCTTTGCATTTCCCTCACGCTCAAACGTCGGCCACTGGGACCACATATCTTCCCAAATTTCAGTCTTCCCCCAGTCTTGATCTCGTTTTGGAAGGAAAAGCCACTGAGATTGCTCTTTTTGACAATAAAATTAATGGTAGACCCGAACAGAGATTACCACTGTTTGTCGCATTACATTCTATTACTTCAGGAATCTGAAAATGTTGCACCGTGGCATTCATTTTGTTTACCGCTTATACTAAACTTTTGTACTACCTTGTCAAGTGTGACCATTCCAAATGTTCAACCTCAAAATGCAGCTTCGTCTATGGTATGGAGGTCCCTTTATATAATTTCTTTATGCAGTTGGGAAGGATTGCAACATTGGATTGAAAGGCCAAAGGTTAAAAGGCCTTCCAAAGTACCCATGCGTTAATATTTTTGTTTGCAGTGGCCATAAATAGCCTGATGATGATGATGTTACTACCAAAAGTAACACGAGGCTGAAGCTTGGAGGATAACAAAAAAAGAAGAAACTTGACAAGCTGGAATCAAGAACACTTTACAGCAGTGCCTGCAACGAAATGTTATAAATGTTTTGAAACATTTTTGAAGATGTTAAGGGGCACTTTGACATCCAATGTGTCGGCAAATGCTGCCTTCACGATTGTTTTTCTCGTGCACTGCACACGTCGGCTGCACCACACTGCGACTGATGATTGCTGTGCAGCAAACTATACAAAAATCAAATGCCCACCATTTTTCACACCTGCACTCTAGAAAAAAGAGACGCCGCTCCATTTCAGCTGTTAATTATTTTCATTTTTTATTATTATAATCAAGCTTAAATTTTGAGTGCTCTGTGCAACTCAGGCGAGCTGGACCACGTGCCCAAAGCCCGCAACAAAGCAAGAGTGATAATTAGTCAGTCATCCTAAAAGTCACCAGGTGCCTCAGAGTGTGTCCTCCTCGGGGTTGGGTGGGCTGCTGTCCATTGAAAGCCTTAACGAGTTGCTGGGCCGGAGCGAAGAGTGGCAGTATCGTGCCTCTGGAAAGCGATCGTGGTATCGCTCCAGCCGCAGGTACTTCACTGTGATCAGGTTCCCTGCAGAGAATTCGTAAATAAAAAAAAGAAATGAAATCATGTGATTTAATGTTCCAAAACTGCACAGTACCGTAAAAATTCAGAGCGATAGCCCACAAAAAATTTAGTGAAAGTATGAGGTGGGCTAACTTTCAGATAGCAGTTAAAAAAAAGAAGTCGAAGAATGTACAGCAGCCACAGAATGAACGTCCATTTATAAGCACTGAATTCATTTGCCATTAAAACCTTTGAACTAACAGCCGCTCTCATTGTCCAACAAAAAGTCGACAACCTTCTCGCGCACGGTGTTCAACGTGATTGACAGGGCATCGGAAGTGGGGACCACCAAAGCGAGCCGCTCTTCGTCTTCAGATCCATCAAGGGCGGTCTATACCACTGCACTCTCTTCTGACAGAAATTCAAAAAGTTCATAATCAATCTCCTTGGGAAAACACAGGTTGACTGCTGTTTGATAACCGCTCCTGAAGGAGAGTTTCATAAGCAGAGTTCCACTACCCGACTTGCTTTCGATTTAGCCCAAGTTGGCATGCAGTCTTACTCGTGATGCTGCCAGCTAAAGCTGTGCGAATAGCAAACTTTTGGGTGCGAAGCAAATTTGAATATTGAAGTGTGAGTGCGAATCGAATCGAATATTTTTCGAATATTTCTCAAATATTTCTAGAATATTTTTCGAATACTTCGAAGCGAAAGTGCAGAAAAAAAAGTTAGAGAGGATTCCTAAGCATATTCTTATGAGGTAGCAACATGAAAGTGTTTCTTTTCGCTAGGTTGATGAAGCACTGGTGCGGTGGTGTTTCATAGTTGTCTCATCAAGAATGAGGCAATGTAGAGGCCGAATTCTATTTATGTACATGATTTAGTGCAACCAAAGTGTTGCCAACAACACTTTACACGTGACAGGCAAACATGCCATTTTCTCAGCCTCTCCTCCTCTTTCAACTTCTGTGGAAGCCCAACTGATGTGGTGGACAAGGGTGTGCTCCCTTCAAGTCCGGAGTTCCAAATCTGCCTCGTAGACGTCAATATATAAGAACATCTGAAATTTTGGATGCTAAAAGCTTCGGCGTCCGATTTATCAGACTTTCTGCCCAAATTTCAGGTCCAAAGCAGCATTAATTGAGCCCCCAACTCTGCCACATCTTTCATCTCCATGTTGGAACCAGCATTTTTTTAGTTAATACATTTGCGACCGTAACGGAGCTTGAAAGGCAGCTTTGCCCCAATACCGGGATGTGATGAGGTGAAGCATATTGAAAATCTAGGGACCACTTCTAATCGGACGTTGACTGTCTTGGCAAAGTCCGACAGTAACGGAGCTCGAAAGGCAGCTTTGCCGCAATACCGGGGTGTGATGAGGTGAAGCATATTGAAAATCTAGGGACCACTTCCAACTGGACATTCTCTCTTAGCAAAGTTCGACTGTAACGGAGCTTGAAAGGCAGCTTTGCCGCAATGCGAGAGTGTAATGAGGTGAAGCATATTGAAACTTTGAAGGGGTCACTTTCAATCGGGCGTTGACTGTATTTGTTTTGGGAAGTTCGAATAGTTCGAATAGTAAAATTCCAGTGCGAATCGAATCGAATAGGAAACACTATTCGAAAAATATTCGAAATTTCGAATATTCGCACACCCCTACTGCCAGCCCTTCAGTGCCATCAGACTATACCTCCAGTTTCTTTCCGCTGTGAAGCTGTGCTGTATCCTTGTGTTCCCACCTCGCAACAAAAACCAATATGACGGGACCCAGCACATGTTATATTATAGATCCTGCATGTGACCTGTTATCGCAGCAAGTTTCCGGCAAGAAGCTATTGTTCGGGTCGCCTCCCACGCTAGCTAACCTCGTTTCCGTGGTCATCGTTACTGAAAGGAACAACGTTTTGGTCAGGGGTGGGTCATCTTTTGGGGATGGGGCCTCTCTTGGCATTTCACGGTAGGGTTATGAAGGCTACTGCAGTAGGAGGTTCCTCAGAATCGATACCGACTGCCGCTATCCACCTAAACCTATGTACGCAAGCAGTTCTACATTATGCCTCATTGTAATCGACACCCACGCCACAACGGTAATATACAAGTCTGAACGCTTTTCCAAGTACAATCTGTACCACATTTCCTGTTAACCCAAATCTTGCAGCTTCCAGTGCTCTTGCTAATTACAGCAAATTCCACAGACTTAGTAATGATCATGTTGTAGAGTAATTAATGAGATGCAGTATTAAAGATAATTTTATTTATTAGCATAACCTAATAACTATTTTAAAGGGCGAATCATTAAATATACATGACTTTATTTGTATGATTTGGTGATGTGCATGACTGAATGAAACACCCCTCTTCCTCTTTTTTCATCAGTCAGGCATCATCTGGCAAAAAGAATACATTTGGCCATTATAAGCATGCCTGCTGATATCAGCGAAAAAACGTATAGATTTCACATCGACCTTGTGTACCTGTGTACATTATATTTGTGCACATAAAGAAAAGAAGAAATAACACTTACCATCAAACCAAGAGCCATGCAGGGAACGATATGCTTGTCCTGCTGACTCCAAGCTGGAACACTTCATATAGACACAGCCCTGTTCAATAGGAAAAGATCGTTAAATGATGGTCATGAAGGGGAGACCCCGCTTCAGAAACATGTTTTTTTTTTGTTTTTGAGCATATCATTATGAAATTTTCACAGCTTATGTATCTTTATGTGCTGATTTCAAAGGTGCAATTATTGTTCTAATACAATATGTACCGCATACACTCAACTAAAGGCCGTACTCGTGTGAAGGCCGCTCTCCCCAACTTGGCAGTCCAAATTTCGAAAAAAATAAAAAGTAAAAAAATATTGGCAGCAAACGACAGCGTCGTCATGTGCCGTGTACGGCACATTTCGCAGGAGCCACCAGATGGCAATACCTGTCCTGCAGCTTCGTCACGCAGTGCGATCTGTGAGCTTCGGGTGCACAGCACTATCTGGGAGATCTTGTCGCTTTTCTCGTCAGCGCCCTTGATCCTTTGTGCCGCCATTCGTTTTGACGACTGCCTAGATGCTAGACGCCAGATATCCCATCGTTAGGTATACATGGCACAATTAAATAGGTTTCTCCATACGTGCATCGAAAATGAACAAAAATTACACTTCCGTGGAAGGCGGGCCCGCACCCCATCATAATCGCGGAAATAAAGTGCGGCCCTTACACGAGCGTATATGGCAGTTTTAAAACTATTAAACAGTTTTTGTATTGTTGAGAGCAAGCTTTATTTCTAAACTATGACAGTTATGAAGCAAAGCAAGTCAGCATATCACAATAATCTGGAATTGAACGTTGAACATTTGCAAGTGAGCGATGTCAAGCTAGGTTAAACTTGGATCAAGCTGGGAATGTTCAACGTACCATAACTTTTGTTCAAATGGGCCTAGAACATCTATTCTTGTTTTACTGCACACAGTATTCATTCCAGATTATTGCGATATGCTGATTTGCTTCATAACACTCACAATTTATAAACAAATCTTGCTCCCAGCAATATACATGAAACGTTTGATATCTTAAAAACAGCAAATTGTACCAGGAAAATAACTGCAAATTTGAAATCAGGACATAAAAATACATAAGCTGCAAAAGTTTCATAAAGAGGTACTCAAAAATAAAGAAATATGTATCTGAAGCAGGGTCTCCCCCTAAATGATCACTAAATGCAAAGCCATCCTTAAATAACTCTCAGAGAGGACGACCGCTGCGGTCGTTCTGTCTTTCTTCGTTCCTTGTCGTGCCTTGTCTAAGTGCGCTGCTTCCCACGTAAACATTAAATAACTCTAATGATTGTCTTCCTTTACGTTCCTTTCTTGTATATCTGGCAGCTTTCAGTAAACAATATGGCAGCTGGCATTTTGTAATGATCACTAACATGGTCCATAACAGGTGGAATGTGAACAAAAAACATAAGAGAAAAAATGGATAGAAAAAGAAAGTTGCAAAACCTGGGCCAGGTACGACCAATCTGATATTTGGAGGGTGCTTAAAGGGGTAATGACAAAAAAAATATTGGTCTCGTGTTTTTTTGCTGCAATGTGTTGCTGGGGGCCTGTTAATTATAACACGGCACATCACTTGCTGCAGTGCACAACAGATAATTAACTACAGGCTCCTCATTAGTGACCAGTGTCAGTTTCGGTTTCAAAAACAACATGCCTCCGGGTGTAACTATCACCACCTAGCGGGTGCAGCGTTTGATCACGTCAGCACACAGAACTGTGACGCACTTCCATGCGGTTCGCGAGCAGCCGCCGAGAAGTAGGCTGCTGGAGCAAACGCGGCAAAAAAAAAAGTGGTGGCTATGACGTCGTCATAACTTGTTGCAGCGTGGTCACGTGAGGGAAGTAAGGGGGTCACCGAGGGTCACCTTTGAGGGTTCCAATAGCGCGAGGGTGTCGATCACTCACGCAAACTTCAAAATTCATTTAAAATGCCTTCCAAGCTATATTCGATGTTGATATTTTGCAGATGATATACGCATGTTCACGGGAATTGATCCCACAGGCTGTCTTGGCAGCGAAATTTTGTGTCAGTAGCCCTTTTAAAAGGCCACGGAAAGTGATTAATACTAGTTATTTACATTTTGATGGGCATTTGCTTTTAATATGCAGCTGTAGTAACCACAGTACTTGGAGAATAGAACTTGTGCATAAAGAGATAAAAATTTCTCTTGCCATTTGAGAATCATTGTCTTTATGCATTCAGGTATCTAATGCCCTGACGACACGACCATGAAGCGTTAGTCGTCTAAGAGTCCAGCTTCAATACCAAGAAAGGTGTCCTTTTTTTTTTTACTTGTTTTACACAAACCAAGGGCCATAATTTCCAACAATTATTTCATTTATGTTCTTTTCGCCCTTTGTCATCTACTTGGTGCAATGCACAACAACAAAAGAAAAACAAAGAATGAAATGAAGCATTAAAAAATATGGGATGTAACATGAGAGTTACCATCTGTACAAAAATTCACAGTGTCCCTTATGAACACCCCTAAGATGACTTGAAGGCGGAAGCCATCCGGTCTGGCAATTTTTCACCGTGCACTTCATATCACACAAACACAGCTTTTAAAAATGTTTAGTCATGTAAACGCTGCAAAGACCAAGTGAATGCACCGCTCACGTGCATCGATCTACGCTCGAGAGGAACACCTCTTCTTTGTTTATTTTGTTTATTTTATATTTTTTTATTTTTTATACCTGTGACACACGGGCATGTTTGAAAGGCCATTGAGTCAATGGCCATCGAAACGCTACAACTCCATCGAACTCGATGGAGTTCTCGCGTTGCCACACGACGGTTTTCAACGGCCGTTGAGTGATTCAGGTGTTTGTCGCAAAAATTTTGTGGCGCTGCTAATCTTATTTTCGTTTTCATGTCGTTGTAAGTGAACTAAAATAAATCCACTTATAAGCACATATTTGTGCGTTGTTTTGTTCTAAAATATAAAAAAAAAATGTTTATACATAATTATAAGTGCATTATTAGTCATAAGCAGAGGTGGTTATAAGTTTGTTGAACAGC
The DNA here is from genome assembly GCF_013339695.2 of Rhipicephalus sanguineus. Taxonomy (NCBI): domain Eukaryota; kingdom Metazoa; phylum Arthropoda; class Arachnida; order Ixodida; family Ixodidae; genus Rhipicephalus; species Rhipicephalus sanguineus. The sequence goes on from NW_023615699.1 coordinate 31,439, forward strand.
GAAACTGTGGCTACGTTACAACCGCTTTACCCGTCCTGCCACTTTTCCGGGTTTGCCACGTAGTTTTGCCGTTTTGCCTGGTTTTGCGGTTGCATGTACTCATTTCGTTTCATTACGTGCTTGTTCCGCTGTCATGAGTGACCGCGAAACAGATGACAAGGCCGCTATGGTGTTCTACATGGCTGTGATCATGCAGCTTGATGCTGGGATCGAAGCGGCGAAAGAGGAAGCCGACGCCATCGAGGATGAGCTGCTGCTGTTATCGCGAGCATGCGCAATTCCTACATTCCAAATGGCACAAATACGTTAGTAAATAAGTTATAACGCCCATGCACACTACTTTTAATGCATACTCGTTAATTTTTTTTTTTTCTAATCATGGGTATGAGCACACTGGGAACGAGAGGGCGCGGTGACGCTGTTTCCGCTTCCGCCGCTCGATGGCCGTCGAAATTTCAATGGAGTTGTGGAGTGCTCCGTCGACTCGATGGGCCACTGACTCAATAGCCTTCGAAATTGCCCGTGTGGCAGCGCGTGCATGCCCGTTGAGTCAATGGACCATCGGTTCAATGGCCTTCGAAACACCCGTGTGACACGGGTATTAGTCACATGAACACCACAAGGACGAAGTGAATGATCAGCTCACAGAGTCATGTGATATTTGCGCTTCTTTTTTAAAATTTTTTAGTCACGCAAATGCCGCAAAAACGAAGTGAACACGTAGCCTACGATCACTACGACATCTTTGCTTCATTTCGCTCAAGCTGACTTCATTCAAGGTCATGTTCGCGCGAGACATACAAGGCTTTCGTCTAATTCTTAGCCAAAAGCAATGCCGCACAGTGACTTTCACATCCTGGATGCAGACACATAACAGGTCATGTAGTACCACAGAACGGTAAAGTCTGCTGCCACTAGCCGCTAATGCCATCACCCCGGGTTGTGCTTACCTCTCTAGATGATGTGTCCACATGTATGTGTACGATGCCTGTGTTTCCTTCACACTTCTCTAGTATTGCATTCTCAATCTGCTTGGGCCAGTCGTCCTCGTACTCCCTGCAGTACCATCGGATACAGCAAAAGTTAGACAGTGCAGATACGCTAATTACAGCCGATCCTCATATAAAAAAGCTGTATCCAACATGAAAGTACTGTAAAAACCAGAATATATAGGCCAAATTTTTTTCAGAAAACAGCCTTAAATGTCAACCCCCGTATTATATACCGGTCATTGGTAGAAAAACTTCAGAAGTCTGGCCACTATGAGCAACTGAAGTCAACCGCCTCCATCGACATCGCTATCATCGGCGTCGCTTTGTTTACTACCAGCCTTGTGCCATGGGTGGAGTCATTTTGCGCTTTTGTTGTTGTCTTGTGAATCTATTTGGACTCCGAGCTGCTTTTTTTTTCTTGTTCTCGACCAGTGGCCGACGAGAGAAAACAAAGCACGAAGAAATCTGGTCTGAAGTGTGGGAAAGATGTGTTGGGATGCTAGCACACGTGAACACAAGCGGAAGCCGTGACTCACAAACAATAACTGAAAGTTTATCTTTCAACAGGTGTTCACGTTGCTCGATCGCCGGATACTCTTTCTTTGTTGCTTCCTGCAATGCTGGCAGGCACGTATGGCTATGATCAGCAGGCAGATCGAATGCATCACAGAAGCGTTCGCTAATGGTGGATGCTGAAGGATCACATCACGACACGCCACACGCAGCGATCAGAAGAAAACTTTGTTACGGTGCCACACGCAGCGTATCTAGAGCTGGAGACGAAGGTTGCTCAGTTTAACCGGGAGCCGCGCTTGCGCTGTGATTGCTACTGGTGACCTCAGAGTGCATCCAAATTACACCTGTCAAGATGGTTGTGATGTTTTCCGAAGATAATGCTTGACCCCATCTTTTGGCTTTCTGCCATGTGGAACTTACGTGTAAACGCATGTGTAAATAAATAGCATTTCCACTGTGCACCATTTGAAATTGCGTTTGTTTCACGGTAAAAGCGCCTTCTGATATTTTGGCCATTCCATGCACTTTGTATTTATTTCAATTTTCAGTAGTTAGAAGTGGGGGGGGGGGGGGTCGACCTATATTCAGGTCCGACCTATATTCCGGTTTTTACAGTAAGTTTTTATGGTACCTGATATTCATAACAGGTATACATTTGCAACATGTTAACATATATAACACATTTTAAATTTGCTTTTTTATGCAGTGAAGGACTGATTTTTCGGACATGTTCGATAATTCCGACACCTTTACAGTGTTGCCATGTGCCGGATAGAGCGAACGCATAAAGACGCCTGAAATGTCAAAAGTTAAAACCCCTTGCAATTTGATTTTCATCACTCTTTGCTACGGCTGCAGCTTATAAATGCCATTAACTGAAGCCACCACCGCCTCTGTGTTATTTATTTCGCAGCCCCAAAGCAGCGCTCTTGCATGCTGGTCCGCTGATAACCGTAGCAGATTCTAAAAGACTGCTTCACTGCAGTGCAGAAGTGTGGCCTAGTCAAACATACACAATATGTTGCCGTGGTGCATGCAAAGAATGAAAAGGGGCTGTAGCCACAGGGCATTAGCATGCACCTGCCGTCTACTGTCAAAGTACGAGCACTGAGACACTTTGAAGTGTACCAGCAGAGACACTTTTAAATGTACCCGGCACGCCTTCCGAACTATTCCAGATATGACTGAGGAGGTTAAATACCTTAAGGGGAGATGCGGGTCGAAAAATGCGAGTTTTCTAAAAAATTATCGAATTTTTGTTTTCAGCTGTTTTGTTAAGATTAGTACCTCTACTGTTCTGAAAAAAAAAATCAATGTCGAGACTCAACTGGAAATGCTTTAAAATTGCGTCTAAAGAGCACAAGGTGGCTGTCAAAAGGCCGAAAGTGTGTCATCTTCGAGCACCTTGCCGCTGATAATGCGCCGCCGCTCGCCATTGTCTACCGCATGAGGCGAAGAGCCGAGCCTCACTCTTCAAATAACGACGGTTTCCCGCGCTGCTGCAGCACAAGAAATAATAAAGAGAAGCACGCTTTTGCCGCCTTTTTCGAGCGCCGCGACTGGCTTTAAATCACGTGGTACGGATCGGGAGCCGCCATTGGCCGCTGCGCGCCTGTGTGTGCTGTGAAGCCTACTTGCAGGATCCGTGTCTCGTCGAGCAGCGCAGCTGAACAACGCTTTTCTCGAGTGCTTATCCGTTATGGATGAAGAAAGCCGTAGGAAGCGTGGTCACCGGCCTGTGAAGTTTCACGCGGCGCACAAATTTCGAGGACGCCGGCGCAAATCAAAGCCGAACACTCAAACCACGAAAAGATCGTCTGCGCCGAAGGCGTAGTGGCAGTGACGACGATGCATCCGACGAGTTTGCTGCAGCATTCGAATATGTGAGTGCCTCCCAGAAAAAGATCGGACTCTTCGAAGACGAAGAAAAATCACAGAGCGACGAGTCTTCATTGATTGCTGATATGACAGCACTGAACGTGTTGGTTTAATCGAGGGCACTCCAGTTTTGAACGTGTTCTGGAAGAGCTTGGCGTGCTACCGCCTCATGATCTGGTTGCTCTTGGCTCATTACGGGACAGCACACGCCAGAAAAAAATGTCTCAAAAACTAACAGGAGAAGCAAGGGCTCGTCGGTGTGCGCTCAAGAAAAAATCTCTTGTCGAGGAGTCAGCTCGAAAGAGCCGTGAGGGCCAAACCTATGGTGCTGGCGCATTTTAATGGCAGTGGCCACTGCAAGGAGGATTGTTCTTTCTTGTGTACAAATTTCGTCGCATTCAATGACATCTTTGATAAATAAACATGCAATTTTGACTTTAAAACTCGTTTTTCTCAAAACACAAATTTTGCCATTTTTGTCAATGTGCCCCTCCTTTTTCGGGTACTTCTGGTGCTCAGATCTGCATGAAATTTTCCCAGATTTTTTCCAATGTACGAGAAATGCAATTATCTTGTTTAAGTTTCAATATTCTTATTATATAATAAAAAAATGTTATGTAAACTTTTACTAGGGTAGGAGAAATATGAACTTCCCACATTAAAATTTTTCACGTCTAGTACATATTTTGTATGGACTTCCTAATTAGTTATTTGCATTCCACACTTTATTTGAAACATTATGAACTATCAATTGTAAAAAATTATTGAAGTTTAGGTCTGAAAAGAGGGGGGGCAAAAGGCTTAAGTTTTTCACTTTGTCATGTTGCAGAACTAAAAGTATGCAACTTGCAAGAAAACTAATTATATTTTGAAATCAGCATAAAAAGTTCTATAAGCAGCTCAAGTTTCATTGCTCTAGGGTGAATATTAAAGAAAAAGTGTCTTCGAGTAGCATCTCCCCTTAAGGGGAGATGCTACTCGAAAAATGGCCTTTTTTGTGGAAATTGTCACTTTTGACATTTCACTTGTAAAATTATGTTTGGTCATTAAACTTTTATTTCCCCGAGTATCAAGGCTGAATTCAGATTAGAAATCGGTGAAAAATCTATTTTATTTGGGCAATGTCACTCTGGCCTCAGCCACAGCCGGTGCTGAGGCAACAGTGTATGGTAAGTAATGTGGTAAAGGGGAAAGCATGAACCATGTGGCCAAGCACCAAGGCAGGGCACTCCGTAAACTGCCATTACCATCTGCATGTGGGGATAAGTTGAAAGATGATGCAACACAAGAGCTGCAAAATTGCTACGAAATTGCAATAGCACCCACATTAAATGTCCAGGAAATGTATCTTGCCATGCGAGCATCCTACTTTAATTCTAGCAACATGGCAGGAAGTCACCAATTCTGTTCAGAAGGAGTGACTTCCTGGTGTAAGCACGGGCGAGCCAGAGCTCTTTGGGAGTCCCTACCAGATTACACTCTAATCCTGGCCAATGAACAGGTGTTGCCTGTACATCCATTATATAAGCACCTCACAGATGAAAAGCTCTTGGTTCACTGTCTACAAGGAACGATGCAAGGTGCTGTAGACTTGCTCAACAGCAAGGTCTGGCTTCTGTGTACAAAGACAACACTCCCATCCTGTACAGCTGTGGAAGCTGCAACAATGGCTACCTCGTTCTTCAATAAGGGATATTCAAACTTTGAGCACATCCTTCAAGAGCTTGATATACTGCCACCTGAAGAACGTGTCACCCTGGGCCACTCACATGACCAGAGGCAAATCAAAAGAGTGTCTGTCTGCATGCAAAACAGCCGAGGCATGAGCTCATCACTGCCACATGGTGAAGAAAGTGCACCTTTATGGCTAATTTAGGGGCTGGGAGGGATTAACATGTGGAGCCGGATGTTTTTAGGTGCGCTCGCTGTTGAGTGTGGACTGTTCTATGCTCTCACAATGCTAATCACACTGTATATTGAAGAATACACGCATTTATAACTTTCAAATGCATTTTTCTCAATTTCCATTCTGAGGCAATTCTGACATGGTGCACAAACTTTCATGCACTTAAAATAGTTCTATCGTAACGAAATTTCACACAGAGCTTCTTCAGCCCTTCTAAAATACAGATATCTATATAAAGTTGCACTATATTTACATATTTTTGGTTTCATTATTGATATGCTGATAGGGGAGATGTAAAATATACATTTGGTACCCTCGATTTTTTTTATAAAAGGTAGCAAGTTAAGCAGACATTTGAGGTACTTTTCAGTACTGTACTGCTCATGTGCAGCAAAATGAGCCATCTTGGGATTCTGTGTGAAAATTTTTAATAAGCTAAAAAGTGTGCACAAAAAACCCAGTATTTCGTTGTCAAAGTTGTAGTAACTCTGGAACTATTACAGTTACCAGAAAACTAATTACAGTTTTGAAATCAGCATCACAAACTACTATTACCTAAAATTTAAAAGTTCTAAGTCAAAAATTTTTTAAAATCTTTTTCGAGTAGCATCTCCCCTTAAGAAAAAAGAAAAAGCATGCATTACTTTCAAAATGCCCCAATTTCAGAACAATTTCAGAGTCCCTAGAAAGTACGAAAAATCAGACATTAACTGTATCTGACAATTTTCTATAGCCCACTTTGAGGCTTGATTGAACTCTTTTTCCTCAAGCTGATAACAGGCTTCAAGTACTCATACTGAGAGTTAGTGGCAAAATGCAACACTGTATGATTATTGTTAAGGCTTCATGTATCGTTAGATGCATTCAGATCAACACCTCCTCTAACTATATGCCTGGACCGTTGCTCCTTTTTCCATAGAGAGCCTCCTTCCGAAACCAATCACTCAAGCCAAGCCTCCTGATGCATGCTGCATGCAGGTGCCGTGGGAGAGCGATCGCGACCGTACTGCTTAGCCACGTGGCATAACGTTGGCAGCTGCAAGAGCTGTGCGTGTTTAAAAGGGAACACTAGAAGCCACTGTACCAAAAAGGAGGAGAGAGCAGGCGAGGGAAGGTCAGCACGTTCGTGGCTCACGTGCCAGGCATTATGTTATAGGAGGCGTTGACTCCGCTAGACAGTTCCTCCCAACAAGATGCCAACCTCGTAAGACATACTCACACTTCAGGGTCGAACATGTGGCGAATCTTGAGGCAAGTGGCTGGCACGCAAGGCGGTCCCGGAGGGGCACCCGTGGCCCCCTCTGGCTTTCGAATGCCTTTCCCTGCACACCTTGGAGCGTGGTGGGGAAGCCGTGCCCAACCAGCGCCACACCAGGTAGCTCTCTCCCTCGATGTGCTGTCGCTCCGTGCGCAGGCGGGATTCGTTCCGCTCGAGGAATGTGACCGCACTCTGCCACAGGCTGCTCAGCTGCTTCCTGCAGTCATTCCAACAGTGGGTAAGACTCAGCCCTCATTCAGAAACCAACCGTATCCAGTACAACAAAAATGAATGTTCTAAACCCATTTGAACAATAGTCACGGTATATTGAACATTCGCGAGTGAGTCAATGTCAAGCTGGGATTCGCACACAAATGTTCAACATACCATAACTTCTGTTGAACTGGGTTTAGAACATCCAGTTTCGCTGTACTGCATACTGTTCCGATTCCAAGTTATTGTGACATGTGATTCACTTTGTAATTCTTCAGTTTAGGAAAATTTGCCCCAAAAAGCACATGAAATGTTTTACATTTTAAAAACTACATATTTACTAAAAAAAATAATTCCATATTGAATGAGTACACAAATGCCCATACACTAAGCAAAGTTTCATAAAAATCGATCATGGAAAAAAAAGTTGAGTGCCATGTACCCCCTTATGAATCTTGAGTGCCAATGCAGCATTTGATAGACGTTCAATAAGACTAGGTATATCGTTCCACATTTTAATACCACAAGCAATATTGTATGACAACTGTAAATATTGGGAAACTATCAGCAGGTTAATGCTATGCTCTGCCCTCTGGGTGTTACCATCGGGTTTCATTAAAACGATATTAAACTGAACAATCTTGGAAACTATTGATGTGTTAATATTATGCTCTTATATTGCCTAATGAACCAGATGGCATTATTTTGAGTACTGTGGCTCAAAACATGTGTGCTTTGTATGCTGTCACGTGTTGCCATGTAAATGGTCTCCTGCGTCCTGTCAAGCTGTTATTTTGTGGCTTTTAGCCCATGAGCCCATCCAGAATATTTTTGTTCTATTAAAAGAGAATTTCACTGAACTTATTGAAATGGTGGCGTAGCCATGCCCATGTGAGAGAAATAAGCATTAAAACTTGCTCCTATCGAATGTGATCATGCAACATGCTCCCATCACCGGGATCCCCCCCCCGTCAGGTGATATCATGTAAGGAAAATATGACGTACCGTTGGGAAGGGCTGATAAGCTGTCTCCCGTGCATTGTGCGGGAAGGGTTCTCTGCGTTGGCTGCTCTGCGTACTCCTTCACAATAGCTGAAATGGTATAAGTACAGTCTGTGACGTTCTGACATCCCCACTGGCATTTGAGCTAATCTAGTGCCTGGAATTTAACAGAATACTCCTCCCCCTAAAAGAAAAAAAAAGCATGCTGCACTAGACTCCTGTCAAGTACAAATAATACTGAAATAAACAGATCGATTGATTAAGCTACCATTTGCACAATAATAGCACCCTGCTTATGATATATACATGTTACAAAGTTTTAGTTTGCAATTTTCGTGAACCTAACCTAACCTAACCCAACTCACCAAAACCTAACCTAAACTAACCCAACACACCATCTGCACTGGTTGAGCGAAAGGAGCCATACTGAAAGTTGTCATCATTTGCAATACTAGACGTAAAAATGAGCGCGGTATCAGTGGTGCCATCCGGCAGCACAGAAATCAACCAGGTAAACATTACAGTAAACAAGTACATTCTCATCACTGTTGGTGTGAACGTAAAGCAGTGTAATTGCGAGTGCATTCCCTAATTTAATGTTTCTATTGCAAGAGCAATTTTCAAACACACAAAGAATGCGTCTATAAATGATGTTGCACGAAGCTCCACAATATGTCCCTATACTTGCAACAACCTATCTTGGCAGTGGAGCGAAGGCTACGGAGGGGGAATCTGCACATTTCTGTTATTACGCAAGCAGTTTGACAGCTTGTAGCTGATTTCAGTTCCAGTTTCGGTTTTGCTTGCTCGCAGCATTCGTTGACCATTCAGGCTGACGGCACGTTACCCCAACATAGACATTGCAGATAACTCGCATGGTCTGTTTTGACAGACATCTTATGTTACATTTCGAGTATACCTTCCTCGCAGAACAAAACAGCGAGTTTGTGACCATACATGGTCCAGCCGGCATCGGGGGCATCATGTTTACTGTGAGAACAAGTGTGCGGAAAACGTGGCGCCGACCAAGAAATGAAAAATAGAACTTGGAAACGGGTTGCCAGCAAAAACACAGAAACACATACACAGGAAGAAGGCGTTACACACGGACGAACGCTGGACTTTCACCTGTGCTTTATTGGAAATTGCATTGCCGCACAAGACTTCTCACGCATGCGCATTGCCGTCACTGCCCACGACATGTGACATTTCAAACTTATTTTTCTGCCAAGTAGGCATGCTCTTTCGATGTCAGAGACAAGGACGTATCGCTGACACAATTATTTATGATTTACAAGATGAAATGCTTCTAAAATCTCCCACTCATATCTTGTCTTTCCCCTACCCAAAATGGTCGTGCAATCGAACATCGGCAATGAACAGCCAAATTGCTTCCCAAGTCCCCACTCAAGGATGTATTATGTTCTTGCAACCATTTTATACACCTTCCCGTCTTCCCAATATAAACTTTGCCACATGCCAGCGGAACGCAGTAAAAATATCAGTCTTAAAAATAGAAAAAATCTAAGATATACAATTTTTTTCCACCAACGGCTTCCCATACACGTTTTATTTTTATAATGAAAGCTTTATTTAGTTGACTAGGTAACTCTGATGATTTGAAAATAAAAATACATACTATTTATCGGCACGCACGTGGTCAAGCATGCGGTAACGTGGCATTACGCAAAAGCCATTGTGTATACCACTATACGGGACAGGCTAAACACCTCTGTTCACAGTCACCCACCTGTGATCTTTTCTGCAAGGTTGTAGACCTGCTGCTGCCAGCGATCCCTCCGTGCCTTGTACCACACCGCGCACATGTAGAGTGCCGCAAACGTCACGATTACTGCAGTCACAGTGAAAACAAAACAGCAAAAAAGAAAAAAAGAAAAAAAGAAATGCATAAATGACTAACCCTGAACAGTCACTGTCACATTAATCCACCTCCTTTTTTTCCTTTTAAATTGATAATACACTCAAACCTCATTATAACAAAGTCACATCTGCCACGAAAATAACTTCGTTATATCCGAAAATTCGTTATAAACGTTTATTTGGAACACTGTAGCTATGACCAAGACTATTCTTCATTTACTTCGTTATAACCAATAATTCATTATATCCGTGTTCATTATATCGAGGTTTTGAGTGTAGTACATGTGGCTTAGCCTACGGTGAAGGTAGAAAACCAGAGGCACTGGGCCGGCCAAAGTATAAATTTAATATACACACACACGAAAAAGGATGTTTTTTTAGCCTACTACAACATGTGAGTTATTGCAAGCCCTGCATTCATCCATTATGTCTTCATCCAAACTTTTTCACTTCATGCAGGTGTTTCAAGTTATCTCCTTCAAGCATAACCTGATGAAACCAACACACAAGCAGAAACATCCCGTAAAGTGGACGGTAGAATTACTGCCGCTGTAGCTCAATTGGTAAAGCATCGGATGCATTACCCAAAGGTTGTAGGTTTGGTCCCTACTGGCGGCATTGTTATTTTTTATCCACTTTAATTCATTTCCATTTATGTCACAATTACCACACTACAGTTAAAGACCACAAACAATGTCCCCTTGTCAGTTGGTTTGATCAGGTTATGTCTAACAAAGGAATGAGCCCTTGATCCATTCCCCTTCTATTCTTCCTCAAGCATGTAGTTTAATGGTACTAACCACCATTTCATAGCATTTCTTGACCTGCACTGCACTCAAACCTCATTATAACTGGGGCTGGAAAGAGCTTTACAGAAATATTTCTACAATTTGGACCAAACATCCTATTTCTCTTTAACCAGTTTCCACTAGGTCACAGACATAGAAATGAAATGCATGAATCGCTGTCAACTTTACCAACATGAACATCGCCCTGCATTGAAAGTTGCTTCATGAAAATAGTAAAAAAATGCCAGCTCCCGTGTCCCACTGCGGCAGCAAGCACTGTAAGATATTGTACTGTCCTCATCACCTTTGGAATCAGCCCACATTGCCCAGTCCCTTCATCATAGAAGTTAGCATTACATTGTGCTGTGCAACAATGTAATGCCTTCGGGTTGGCCCAGGTTGTAACAGTTTCTTTGCCAGAGTACAACGCATTCTTCATGCTATCGCCACCATTATAATCGTCACTGTTCTGATGTTGTTATCTCAAGCATAATTGCTTGCCTTACGCAAACATGTTGGTCCTTCTAGCAATGCTTTGCAGAACCCTAAATGATTCTAGATAGCCAGCCACTGACGAAACCAGACTAACATACTTGCTAGCTCGATGGAAAGTCTGTCATGTATGTAATTGTCAAGATGTCATGCTGAAAACAAAAACAGGAGATTGCCGCTGTTCTACATTGAAACCATGATAATAAGGTATCTCTTGTTCAGTGGACAACGCTGCATTTCTGTCTTACCAAAAACAACCATAATGATCTGGTTGAGAAAGCTGTGCATCGCGAGGCGCAGGCAGCACCAGAACGATTTGACAGCTCGGTTGGCCTCCAGGGCGGACACAGCAGTGATTGGAGTGTAGGTGCTCAGCAACTGCCCATCAGAATCGAGGAGCCTGCAGCACATTCCACTGGGTCAAGATCTACTAAAGAAAAAAGTTTTACTTTGACCTCGTTAAACGAGTATGGACGTGACATTTTTTTAACACGTCAGTTTTTGTACACCATTTCTTCAGCTACCCTCAGTGACAGATGCATTGCCTAGCCTGGAGTGATGTCAGCACCAGGGGCAGTTAAGCAGTTTAACCCTTTGAGGTTTATACCTAACAGGCACCAAAGGGCTTTCGCCATACATGTACGACATTGCCTGTATGTTTAAAACGCGCGCCTTTTTCGATCATCTCTCTTGCTTGGCATGTGCTACCACACTTTGGGAATACGTGGAATTTTTTTCATGCACCGATGTCTCTCCAACGTATTTTCCTTCTTTCCAAAGCGGTGCGCCGGTTTTCGCTTGCTCATCCGAGCATGTGCAGTGCAGCTGGTTTCGGTTTTGTCCTGCAAGTGGTTATCGCTTCTCGCACCCGCAAAGCTCATGGCTGTCTGGTTGCTAATCTCTCAAAGGGCTACCACTTGTTACTCTCTCGTTTAATGCTCCCTGGGGCATGATTACATCTGTTTCCATACGGCGCTAAATTACACAAATGATGCCGCCGTGGTTGCATTTCCTATTTTGAGGACTCGGGAAAAATTAACTCCGTCTTGTTGGCGAGAAGACGAAGGATTATTATAGCTTTTCCACTCGTTCTGCCTTCCAGACGGGCACACAACCATACAGTTTTCTTCCCTGCGCTCACTCACGCAGTTCACTTACGCTATGGAAGTGCACGCCGGTTGCTCTGCTAGCAGTGAGTTGAGCGGCGATTCTTCCGATGTGGATTATTCCCCAAGTGTATTCTTGTATGTCTGTGAGCTATGTTTAATACAAAGCATAATTTTTATTTATAAAAATCGCAGAAGTGTTTTTTTTAGGATTTTGCCTGATGTTACTCACGAATAAACCATGTGTATATAACAACAAAAACGATTTTTTTGTCACTTTACGGTCACGCAAAAAATTTGACAATTTTTTTCTTAAATAGATTCGTCTGAAGAATTTAATTCAGCAATAAGAAAAACACACATTTTTGGAGTGCATTTCACGGAAAAATTCGACCCTCAAAGGGTTAAATGGTCTGTTTAACCATGAATGACATCACACACCAACATACACACACTCTGCATTCTTCTTGAACTCCTCGAGGAGTGCCAAACTGTGGTGCAAGTAGCCGAAACGAGAGGGTACACAATCAGCACACCGCACCTCCACCAGAGAGAAATGCAACAAATGTGTGGAAGCAGCAAATGGACAAGCAATGGTGCCATCTATTTCTAAAGGCACGGCCTCTCTGTCAACTTCCAAGGTGATGATGGCTTACTTTATGTCTAGGCTTAGGTTCTGCTAATGAGGTAGCGTGAACATATTGTAATTTTCTTTTGAGATGCCATTTCAAAGTTGGCTTGTACGCAGGACTGTGCTTGGCCAAATTTGGCACAAGTGGCGCAGTTAGCATCTCGAATTCAACACAGATAACTCCTCAAGGTAGGCACAAAATGTACTGGTCAGAGTATCTTACTTGATTCCCCAGGCAGGGTTCTCAAACAACAGCAACAGGCTGCTCCCAAAGGCAGTGTCCTATACAAAAAGCAAAGAAAAAAAAAAGCAGGCAGAGTTAACATTCTCGGCATTGTTCAGTAACTTTAAACTTCGTTATAATGAAGTTGTGTGCAACACAATAGCAATTCCATTATATATCTCTCATTCATCATAAGAATATGTTCACTATGCAGATATCAGCAGATATCGGTGACAAACTTTTAAAATTTAAATTAGTCTATGTTATACCAAGACGATTATAGATAGGACAAGTTGCACTAGTACTCTTCTATATCTATAGGAAGGTTCTGGTGAACACAAGAACTAAAAACGCAAAACAGGTGCTAATCCTGCCTGAAAGGGGCACCAAGGAGAAAACCGATTTCCATAGTGCCAGCAGTGAACCCCCTCCTCGCAGTATCAAGAGCCCCATGTTTGCCTAGGAAGACGCTTGGTTCTTGCTTGAACTTGCTGCGACACCATAGCTTTTCACGGCATCTGCTAGGGTCTACATAATTCCATAATGGTATATAGTAATTACATTCTTCCAAGGGAGTGAGAGATTTAACACAAATAATTTCAGGAAACTTTACTGACAAGCCCGAAATCCAAAAAGACAAACAGACTCTAAAATCCGCAATTTTACGTGGATATTCAGATACCAAGGTCTCGACGCGAAATTCAAAAATTAAGCTTTGACCTTCATATCGTCCTCTGATAATGAGCCTATGATTGCGAAATTATTGATGGTAGAGTTCTCAGAGAATAATTTATCAGTCTAACCTTATTTGACGTTTCAACTTTAGTGTCCCTTGAACACTAGCTCTTACACCAGTTTCCTGTCATGTCAAGGGACCTTGACAGCATTGGCTTAGACTAAATTGCTCATTACATCAACAAAGCAGGGCTAAGTTCTATTTTGAAAGTTAACAGGGACTCATCTGGTGACCTTTGGTAACTTGCCACAAGCACAGGAGTGTACAAGCGTGCCAAAACACCGAAAACCTATCCCAACGCATGAAGAACGAAATGGCCTAACGTGCAAACAAACAACGTACAGTGATGGGCTCTATACTGTTGGCTCGCAGAAATTCCAGACAGGATGCAGCTGTGAGAGAGCGGTATGGTGTCTGTCCACACTCGTAATTGCCTACAAGGAAATCGAAATGGCTTTCAAACTCCAATATAATGAAAGACCCAACAAAAGAAAGGAAAGAAATACTTTACCCATTGAATAAGTGCCCCAATGCCAAAAATGGTGCCCAAATAGCTATACAAATACAGTAGAACTCCTCTAATAATAAAAAAAAAAGCAGCATCTGGGAAGCATAAAAGGCGAATGTGCGGTTAAATAAAAAAAAAAGAATGCTGCTAAATAATAACAGATGCATTGCACACAACTCTACTTCAGAAGATTTTATTCTTCAGTTTAAGGCTTAAAGAAATCGTTGATGGATGTCTGGCGTTTCTTTCACACTTTTGCCAGAGCCAGGCCCTGTTTGGGCACTTGGATGGGATTGTGGCCATCCACATAGCTAAGCTCACTGACGTACCTCCCCAGCACATCCAGTGCAGTGACAATTCGCAGCGTATCAGGCAGGAACGCTGCGGGAACTACGTGTGAAAAGGAGATTCTAATACACAGGTGTCTGTAGATTCTTTGCTGTGGCCAGACGCCTGAAACCTTGTACACGGGAAGATGTATAAGTGAGGAATGTACAAGTGGGGTTCTAATATATCAGATGTAAGGTGTAAACTGGGCTAGTTGAAAAGTCGGTGTATTAAATCGCTGGGTAAAACAATGGCAACGTAAACAAGAGCATGCAGGATCAGGACTGTTTTAACAAGCTTTTTCACGCTGATTTGAAATATACAACAGGAGGTTCCAGCAGAGAGAGAAGAGAAAATAACTGATACAAAGTCGGTACAAGCACATAATGGCCACTAGCCGAATTTGCAATGACGAAATCAACCTGGGCCAACAAAAGGGTTACCATATTTTCTCGCGTATAACCCGCCCCAGCATATATCCCAGACCCCCAAACACAAACTGTGGGGAAAAAAATTTAAATATATTCCTGCGTATTGCCGCAAAGCTGCCTTCCTTGCATTCCTTGGTAACCGTACGTTAGTAAACAATTACTGGCCCGTATCCTTGACGTCGGCTTGCTGTTAAGTTCTAGAACATATAATAGCAACGCATATTCTTAGTTTTCTTGATTCTAACCAGTTAGTTTGCGCAAACCAGCATGGGTTTCGGCACGGTCTTTCTACGGTCACACAATTAACATAAACGCTCCATAATTTCTATAAGAACATCGATGCCCTTCTGCAGACTGACGTAACTTGTGTCGATTTTAGGAAAGTCTTTGATAAGGTTTCTCACCGTAAATTACTTTTCAAGCTTCAAGGATTACGAATAAGTGAAGATGTATTAAAATGGATAGAGGCCTATTTATCTACGCGTCAACAGGATAGAAGAATTGAAAACTACACTTTAAGACCAATAAGTGTGTACTCGGGGGTTCCCCAAGGATCTGTTTTAGGATCAATTCTTTTTCTGAAATTTGTTAATGATATACGTTAATAGTTGAGGCTCCTATCAAAATGAAACTTTTTGCAGATGACTGCTTGATTTATTCCCCAGTAACTTGCAAAGGTGATCAAATTAATCTGAACAGGCACTTACAGGCATTAGATGAATGGTGCATAAAATGGGACATGGAAATAAACTACAGCAAGACACCCTTTATGCACTTTCACTCAAGTGGGCAGGAATTGTGATTCATGTATCACGTCGGAAATCACCCTTTAAATAATGCCACTTGTTTCAAATATCTAGGAGTTAGTATGCACACATTGAAATGGCACTCACATATAGATAACATCTGTTCTTAGGCAAACAAAAAAATGTATTTCCTAAAGAAAAAACTGGAACATGCCACACCGGATGTAAACCTAACGGCTTACAAAACATTCATACGACCAGTACGCTAGTATTGTGTGGTCTCCTCACCAGATGGTTTTGAGGACAAAAATCGAGAGAATACAAAAATTAGTACTCCGTTTCAAATGCGGTAAATACCGATGCACACACTCAGTCACGGCTTTGTTAAAGTCTTGTGAGCTTGAGTCTTCGAAATATCGCAGGTGCAAACATTGCCTCAAATTTCCTTTTAAGATAATAAGCGGGCAAAAAAAAAATAATTAAGGACTTTATCTTCAGTCCCTGGAGAGCGATGTGATCGTTAATAATAGTAGGCTATTCAACCTTATTTCACACGCAAACTGCTTTCGCTACTCCTTTTCCCAGACACAACAGAAATGTAGAATAAGTCAACTGCCGTTTTTTCAGACTCCCGATTTTCCAGACATACTCGAAAAGTCAGACGCTTTCACGGCACCGTCACCAGCCCCATAGACATCAATGTATAAGAACGGCCGAAATTTCAGACCCTGAAACTCTTCAGCGTCTGATTCTTCCGACTTTCTGCAGAAACTGCGGGTCCGAAAGGCATTAATTGAAGACCCATCTCTGCCGCGTCTATCGTCTCGTAGGTTCGAACCAGCGCTTTCGCGAGTTGATCTGTTTGCAACAGTAGCAGAGTCCGAAAGTCAGCTTTGTCGCAATGCCAAAGTGTTATGGGGGGAAGCAAACCAGAAATTCAAAGGGGCTGCTATTGCGGCGCTGTGCGGCATTGTCTTTAGGGATAAGCAGTGGAAATGCACGGAGGTGTGATGGCGGCAGCTTGCAAACACTCTAGTACGGCTTAATCGCTGACAACCCTTAAAATAAGCACCTTCAGTTAACTGCTCGGTAGTGCATGTGGCCTAGCACAGTTGCATGCCTACTCCACGCATTTAATAGGCGAGAACCCAAACGCGATGCGCCACCATTCTGCCTCTTTGTATCTCTTTCATGCTGCCTCTTTGTGCGAGACTGCTAAGGCGCCGCAAAGAGCATTGCATTCACAACGAAACCAGCTCACCATGCTGCGCCGTATGCGGTCAGGAACGGAGGGGCATCACGAACCCTTACATGATATGCGTGTACAATACAGCAACAGTACATTGACGGTGTCAGCTTAGTTGGCGATGTGCTGCACACAAGTAGAAACGATCGGCTTCACATGGCAGCAAATGCTGCGTATCGGAAGAGATTCGGCAACGTGTGTTCGCGCGCTTACGTACGCACACGCGCCGGGCAAAGCCGGACGAGTCGTCCGCTCTTCCCCTACAGTCTTTGTGTTCCGCGTCATGGTTTCCAAACGCTCCATGCGAGAGAGCCGTATAATCTATTGCGCGCTTTGCTGATATCAGCGGCGCTGATCACGAGATGCGAACTTGCAAGTTGCGGTTGGCACGTAGTTAAGCGGGGTTCACGGCAGGTGCCGAATGTATTTGCGAGAGCCTGGGCGCGCATCAAAATGCCTGATAATTGTACTGCGACGTGGCTGTGGCAATTTCACCGCTTGAGCGGAATAAAAAAGCATGAATTCGTTTTTTCAGACTGCCCGATTTTTCGGGCAATTTCGCGGTCTCTAGGGAGTCCGAACAATAGGACGTTGACTGTAGTTTACCTAATGCAGTTGTTCAACAAACAACGTCAGTGGATTGAGAAAATGCGTTAGACAGTTTTCTCTGTAGTGATGCGCGCTAAATCCTGCTGCGAGCATTTATTCGTCGATTTTTATCTGTATAGTCATTGTTGTCTGTTTCTTATTTTTCTGATGTTGAATATTCATCTTATTCTTATGTGCTATTGAATGTTGCTTTTTTGTGCGAATGTTATGCATTATGTGACAGCCTCCCTTTAATGACCCCAAGCAAGGGGTTGACAGTATCAAATAAATAAAAATTAAATAAATAAATTACCATGAAGCCATGCAGTGAAAAACCTGTGCACCGAAACTCACATACAGCTCACACACCCCTTTATATTGTCACGTCGCTTCAGAGGTCCAGGCAGGGTTTATTTAACGTAGAGTAACAGGGCTCTTGCCAGACGCGTCGGTTGAGCTTGTTCGCCAAAAGGGCGCGCGCACTTCTTCTTTCGTGGCCTGTGCCTCGCCTTTGCGTATAACCCACTACTACAGGTGGCATTATTCCTCCTCCGCGAAAAAAGAGCATCGGCTCGATGCTGCAAGGTAGTTGTAAGAGAAAAAAAAAAACAAAGCAGCTTACACAACGCGAATGGACAATGGTGAAATGTTACGCGCGCAGTAATGAACGGGTGAGGCGATGCTAGTGGCACAAATAAAGGAAACAAAAAAATGAACGTAGGAAAATTATGAACGCGCAAAATAAGGCTTCATGCGCACGACATGAACTATGTCGGAGCTCGGTTGTCTTCGTTGTGTTCCAGTTGACGACGCAGTGTCCGGAACCACTTCGTAGTTTACGTCGCTCACGCGGCGTAACACCTTATACGGACCGAAGTATCTGCTCAGCAACTTTTCGGAGAGGCCACGGCGACGAACAGGGGTCCACACCCAAACTTTGTCTCCTGGACTGTAGGATACGTCTCTGTGGCGGACGTTGTAGCGTCGTGCATCTGCCTGTTGCTGCAGACCGATGTGTAGTCGCGCGAGCTGGCGAGCTTCCTCTGCACGCTCTGCAAATTCTTCGGCGTCAGTTGTTAACTGATCAGCGTCTTGACAAGGAAGCATAGCGTCCAACATCGTCTGAACCTCGCGGCCGTAGAGAAGGCGAAATGGTGTGAATCGCGTTGTCTCTTGCACGGCGGTGTTATAAGCGAACGTCACGTAAGGTAAAATCCGATCCCATGTTTTGTGTTTGACGTCGATATACATGGAGATCATGTCTGTGACGGTCTTATTTAACCGCTCGGTAAGTCCGTTGCTCTGCGGATGGTAGGCAGTCGTCTTTCGATGTTTAGTGTTGCTTAATCGAAAAACTTCATCCATGAGCTGCGCAGTGAACGCTGTGCCTCTATCGGTTATGACTGCAGAGGGAGCACCGTGACGCAGTACGACGTGGCACATGAAGAACTGTGCTACCTCGGAAGCCGTGGCTCGTGGGACCGCCTCCGTCTCGGCATACCGTGTCAGATAGTCAGTTGCGACAATCACCCATTTGTTGCCGTCGGTAGACAGAGGAAAAGGGCCGAGAAGGTCCATGCCAACTTGGTCAAATGGCTTATGAGGAGGGTCAATTGGTTGAAGTAGTCCAGCCGGCTTACGGGATGATGTCTTCCGGCGCTGGCATTCACGACAGCCTTGGACGTACTGCTTGACGCTTGCCGAAAGTCCGGGCCAATAGTAAGTCTCGCCTACTCTAGCGAAGGTTCGTGAGTAGCCTAGGTGGCCAGATGTGGGCTCGTCATGACAAGCGAAGAGGACGTCGTCCCGCATGTCCCTTGGAACCACGAGGAGGTAAGCGCGGCTCGTAGAACGAGTGTTTTTTTGTACAGGACATTGTCTCGGAGGCAGAATGATGTCAACACGCGGGATAGATGGCGTGGTATAACTGCGCTACGACCCTCTAAATAATCGATGACCGGTCGAATTTCTTCATCGTCTCGCTGCCGTCTGCTCAAGTCCGATGAGCTAAGGGCGCCCAGGAAACCGTCATCGTCCTCTGCTTCTTGGTTGACGAGATGAATGGGTGCACGCGACAGTGTATCAGCGTCTTCGTGCTTCCGGCCAGACTTATAGACGATGGTTACATCAAATTCCTGTAGGCGCAAGCTCCACCGGGCCAGTCGTCCTGAGGGATCACGTATGTTTGCCAACCAGCACAGGGCATGGTGGTCTGTCACCACTTTGAATGGACGACCATAGAGGTAAGGGCGAAACTTGGTGATCGCCCATACGACTGCGAGGCATTCTTTCTCTGTGGTCGAGTAATTCGCCTCGGCACGGGACAGGGAGCGGCTGGCATAGGCTATTACTCTCTCCTCTCCGTGTTGATGCTGGACGAGCACTGCGCCGAGGCCGATGTTGCTGGCGTCAGTATGCACCTCGGTGTCAGCATCATCGTCAAAATGTGCAAGAACGGGTGCTGACTGCATGCGCTGTCGTAGTTCGGCAAAAGCAGCCTGTTGCTCGTTATCCCAAACAAATGGCGTGTCGTCTCTTGTAAGGCGAGTCAAGGGTTCCGCTATCTTGGAAAAGCCTTCAATAAACCGTCGATAATAGGCGCACAAGCCCAGGAAGCGCCGGACAGCCTTCTTGTCGGTAGGAGCCGGAAATGTTGCTACAGCGGTAAGCTTGTCAGGATCGGGTCGGACTCCTCTGGCGCTCACTACATGGCCGAGGAACTTGAGCTCTTCATAACCAAAGTGACACTTTTCTGGTTTGAGTGTGAGATCTGCCGATCGAATAGCCTCTAGGACACTACGCAGGCGGTGGAGATGTTGCTCGAACGTTTCAGAAAAGACGACTACATCATCGAGGTACACGAGACAAGTCTGCCACTTCAGTCCAGAAAGTACAGTGTCCATCATTCGCTGGAAAGTTGCCGGTGCTGAACACAAACCGAAAGGAAGTACTCGAAATTCATAGAGGCCGTCGGGGGTCACAAATGCCGTTTTCTCGCGGTCCCTCTCGTCTACCTCGATCTGCCAATACCCGCTTTTTAAATCCAGGGAGGAAAAACTGGGCACGGCGTAGCCTATCTAATGAGTCGTCGATACGTGGCAGCGGGTACACGTCTTTTTTAGTCACGTTGTTCAACTTCCGGTAGTCGACGCAAAAACGTAGCGTTCCGTCTTTCTTTTTGACTAGGACGACCGGAGATGACCACGCGCTGTTGGAAGGTTCGATGATGCCGTCGTCAAGCATTTCTCGGACTTGCGTTCGAATCGCTTCGCGTTCTTTTGTTGACACGCGGTAAGGTTGCTGGTGTATCGGGCGTGCGTCGTCGTAAGTAATTATCCTGTGCCGAGTGATGGAAGTCTGGCGCACCTTAGAAGAACTGGCGAAGCATGACTGGAATTCAAGCAAGAGCCTCCGCAGTGCTGTCTGATTATCGGACGACAGGTCAGAATTTATATCGATATTGGCCAGTGACGTATCTGCGGGCTCGACTGCCTCAGATGTGAAGCAGTTCCGAACGTTTGCTATTTCGTCTGCAAACGCTAACGAAGTGCCGCGCAAAAGGTGTCGATGTTCGTTACTGAAATTCGTAACAAGCAGTTGAGATCGGCCATTACGAAGCCATATGATACTCCGAGCCGCACAAACACCTTTTGTCAGCAGGTGTTCGAGGTTACTTTCTGCGAGCGCTTCACCATTTCGTAATCCACAGCATGTGACGTCGACTATGACACTGGCTCGTGGCGGGAGCGTTACACTGTCGGCAGAAACGCGAAGAACGTCGGCACGCCGTTGATCGTCCTGCCCGTCGATTGCTCGGTCGACTGAGAAAGTGATACGACACTCTTGGAGATCAATAACAGCCCCATACTCCTGCAGGAAGTCGACACCAAGAATGACGTCGCGGGAACATTCACGTAGCACAAGGCAACTTGCTACGAAGGTAGAACCGCAAATCCGAACTCTACTCGTGCAGGTTCCCAGCGGAGTGACGACGTGGCCACCAGCCGTTCGGATCTGCGAGCCATGCCAGGGCGTGATTACCTTCTTCAAAAGTGTGGCCATTTTCCCGCTTAATATCGAATAGTCAGCCCCGGTATCCACTAAAGCATTAACCGCATAACCGTCAATCAGCACCGGTATATCGAGAGAACGCCGGCCATCCCGTTGAATCGTATCTGCACCCTTTCTTGTTTGCGTCGATCGGAGGTCTTCAGCACGTCGACTGCCAGCGACCTCGCCTCCAAAGGTCGCTTTAGTTAGTTTTCCCGGCGGGGACTGGGGGACCGAGCGCCAGCATATCGCTGGGGCGGAGATGAAAATCGCCTCGGCGACGGTGAGCGCGACTGCCGCCCGGCAGGCGGTGGCACGCGCTGCTGAGCCAGGTAGTCCTCAATGTCCCGGGGTCGCTGGCCATACCGGGGAGGCGGCGAATATGCAGAAAAGCCCCGCAGTCCGAGGCGCCGGTATGGGCACTGGCGGTACAAATGATCTGC
Source organism: Rhipicephalus sanguineus (assembly GCF_013339695.2). Lineage (NCBI taxonomy): Eukaryota > Metazoa > Arthropoda > Arachnida > Ixodida > Ixodidae > Rhipicephalus > Rhipicephalus sanguineus. Next base: position 53,400 of record NW_023615699.1, read on the forward strand.
TTCACCGCAGTGGAAGCACAGAGGCCGGTGATCTGGAGTGCGCCAAACATCGGATTTCCGAGGGGACGGGCGTCTATCGTCGATGTAATGTACTGGTTGTTCCGAACGATGTGCGACAGGACCGGCGTAAACGAAAGGTGGCGATGTACGTGTATCTTCGCAGTACTGTAGCTGCTGCGCCGACTGGAGGGAAACCGTGGGAGGTGCATGTACGAATAGCGGGGGAGAGGAAGCAGGGCGCTTCAAGGCTTCCGCGTAGGTCGCACGGCGGTATTCAGTCGGCACTGCCGTGGTGTTATCGAGAGTCACAGGATCCCGGAGGGCCTGGTGTAACTCGTCCTTTATGATGCTTGCAATGGAGCTCACCGTAGGTAGGGGTGGTGCGGCAGCCTTTTGCAGCTCCTCGCGTACTACAGAGCGAATGAGTTCTCGCAGATACTCGGTGTTGCTCCCGATAGCCGTGAAAACCTGAGCATCGGACGTACTGTTGACTTGCCGCTCGTACAGGGTGGACCGATGCTGAAGCATCTTTTCCATTGTGACGGCCTCGGATAAGAACTCGGCGACCGTCTTCGGAGGGCTCCGTACAAGACCAGCGAAAAGCTGCTCCTTGACTCCTCGCATCAGATGCCGCAACTTCTTCTCCTCCGCCATTCTTGGATCAGCTCGTCTGAACAGGCGCGTCATATCTTCGACATAGGTCGTCACAGTTTCGTTGGGCATCTGGATGCGGGCCTGTATCGCTCGTTCCGCTCGCTCGTGGCGATCAGCACTGGTGTAAGTGTCTAGCAGCCGACGGCAGAATTCGCGCCACGACGTCAGCTGTTCCTCGCGGTTCTGGTACCACGTACGTGCTCCGTCCTCCAAGTAGAAGTACACACGTCGTAGTTTCGCTGCGTCGTCCCATTCGTTCAAGGCAGCCACGCGCTCGAAGTCGACCAACCAGTCTTCGACGTCTTCGAGCACGGTGCCATGGAATGGCGTCGGAACTTGTGGGCTCTCAAGTGTGTAGCGATTCACCATCGTGCTTTCCGTACCGCTTGGGGTGGTTTGAACGGAAGTGCTGGTCATACCGCTCGAAGTGGTACGCACCGTAACGTCCGCTTCGGCTTCGGGAGGCAATCCCCTGATCCTGCGGCTGGCCCGATGCACGGGAGTGTTGACTGGCACTGGGCTTGTGGTGCGACTTCCAGGAGGGGTCTGCAACATTCGTGAGGGCTACCCAGCACCTCCACCACTTGTCACGTCGCTTCAGAGGTCCAGGCAGGGTTTATTTAACGTAGAGTAACAGGGCTCTTGCCAGACGCGTCGGTTGAGCTTGTTCGCCAAAAGGGACAGCGCGCGCACTTCTTCCTTTCGTGGCCTGTGCCTCTGCCTTTGCGTATAACCCACTACTACAGGTGGCAATATCTTGTGTGGGTTATACACACAAGATATAAATGCATGCCCAAGAAAATGCATGCCGCATTTTCTTGGGTTATACACAAGAAAATGCAGCATGCCCTTAAAGCAAGCCTAAAAGAAGAAGCACAGAATGCCCAAAACCAAATTTTCTAAAACTAGCAGGAATAGTTGATGTCATCAACTACTACACCTGCTCCATAGTCGACGACGAGATGGCCGAAGAGAAAACAAATGATTTTTGGCTGTTTTCAACATGAGATAGTAAATTCCTCGATGTATGCAGTGCAATAATACTTGGTCCACATGTTGACGAGAACCTTGACTAGAGATCAGCAGCATTTTCTGACTGCTCAAAAGATGGTGCAGAGCCCATTTAAGCACAATGGTGCACAAGTAATACATGACTCGACATAACCTTGTGTCTACAAGTTGTAATCATAATATACACATCATCATTCCATAGGAGGTTTCACCAGGTCTAAAATAACGGTACTCCAGCATGCACAGCCTTCGCAGGACTGCCTCGTTTGCACAAAACAAAGCCCAAACAAATGTGAAAGCTCGAACAACTGACCCAGCGAAATCAACGAACTTATCTTTTATATGATTATGCTAAGATTGCCCAATCAATTTCGCAGCTTCAAGCAGTAATACGACACAATATAAAATACTGCAAATTGCTAGTATGTGAAACCTAAATCTACGTCTTACCTGCAGTCTGGCCCAAAAGTTTCTGCATCCTGCCAGCCAGTTCTAATGCAGCCGGCACATCATTTTCATAGATACAGGGTTTCTGCAGGCCACACACAACCAGCACATTACTTTACCGCACATTTACAAAGAATACAATGCATAATTCAGGATACTGGTTTACACTCCATACTGCATGCCATTCCCATGCGCTCTCAATTTTCACATGGGCAACACCCCATATGCACTACCAATAAGCTCAACAAGAGGGGTGCTGAACCGCAACATGCTTTCTATTATCTCCACCACACACAGTAAAAACACTGAGCGAGATAAATACAGTAGAATCTCGATGATACGAATCCCGCGGGGTCACGAAAAATATTCGTATTAGCAGAAATTCGTATCACCGAAACACATGTAAAACTAGCTAAATTAACAGTCAGAGGCAAACTCATTTTTAGGAACACACAAAAAAAACATTTATTTCTTGCAGAAAAAATCTCTAATGTCTTTCTGCTTCTTTTTTTTCGCGAAGTCACTCAGCAGACTTCTTTGAAATCCGTAAAAACGCGTGCACGTGTCGTCGCTGATTTCAGCGGCCATAGCACGCCTCAGGACGTCGAGCGCGTGCAGCGTTTCAGCCGCCGGTGGTGGTCCTTCACCATCGCCCTCGTCTATGTTGTCGCCATCATCGCTGGAATCGGCAACCTCGCATGTGGCCTCCTCAACAATATCCTCCACCGTGCGCGCACCACAAGTGGCGAGGTTGTCATCCGCCGTGCAGAAGTCTTCAGCTGTACACCCAGCATCAAGCAGTTCCCAACCCTCAATTGGCTCTTCCTGCTCTGAGGGCACCTCTTCGGAACTCCTGAAGAAGCCGCATTTCGCAAAGCAGTTTGCTATGGTAGTCGGCGTTACTCGATCCCAAGCCATAGCGATAAAATGGATGGCGTCCAGGAGGCTTATTCGCAGGTCGCCTTCGTGTTTTCTGTCAATATTGGCAAGCAGGCGGCGCACAAGAAGGCCCTTGAAATGATGCTTGAGGTTTTTATTATTCCAGCGTCAAGCGGTTGCAGGTGCGTCGTCGTGTTCGCGGGCAAAAAGATCAGTTTGACGTTTTGGAGCGTTACTTGCCTCGGGTGGGCGGCGCACTGGTCAAGAATCAAAACAATCTTCCGATTCTTGCAGGCCATCCTTCTGTCAAGGAGCGACAGAAATTCTTCGAACAGGGCCGCCGTCATCCACGCCTTTTTGTTTGCGCGATAGACGCACGGCAAATGGCTCTCGCGCTTGAAACACCGAGGCTTTTGGGATTTGCCAATTACCGTCAGCTTAAGTTTCTCCGACCCGTCGGCGTTACAGCACAAAAGCACCGTTATTCGCTCTTTGCTTTTCTGCCTCCTTGGCACGCTTCGCCTTTTAAGCAAAGGCTCTTCTCAGGCTGAAGGTTAAAAAACAGGCCAGCCTCGTCTGCGTTAAAACATCACGAGGCTCATACCCAGAGATGAGTGACTGCAGCTTCGCGAGCCAGTCGCTAACAACGGTCTCGTCAGCCTTCTTCGCTTCCCCACAGACGCTTTTGTAAACGAGACCGTGTCTCGTCTTGAAACGGTGCAGCCACCCACCTGAGGCCTGAAATCCGTCGATGCGCAGAGCAAGTGCGATCTCGTCGGCTTTCTCACGCAACACTTTGCCATCGATGTTCACACCAGCTGCAGTAACCTCCTTAACCAGGTCAGAAGAGCTTCTTCAAGCTTCACGTGTTGGGCTGTCTTCGCTTGCCTCGCGTTGACGTTGAATGAAAGTCCCGCTGTCCAACAATTGTGCTTAATGTCGACGTTGCGAGGCCTAGCTCCTTAGCCAACTCCGTGCGTTTTCTTTTGGGATCCTCATCGACCTTTCGAAGAATGTCCAGTTTCTCCTTAAAGGAGAGGGCTTTCCGCTTGCGAGACATAGCTTGCTGCCACTCGGCAAAAAAGGCACAATCACAACAAAGCAAGAACGCGGGCTCGAGCACAGCAACGACAACCACTCCGCCGACGGCACGCATAGAAGAAAGAAGCTCCCGCGGGCCGTGCCTCTCCCTCTCCGGCGTCTCCGCCTGCCGGCCTGCCTCCGCACCAAGAAAAACAAAACAAAAAAAAAACGAGGCCAGCGCCATCTGTAATCTTCAAGAGAAAGCAAAAGGCACACTCCGGCCTCCGATACACGCAGATCTTGGAGGCTGTCGCGCGCTGCTCGCCGGCGGCGCTGGCAACATGCCAAACCGGCGGCGCCGCACGCATTCCAGCGCCGTAAGTGCACGCTGCTATCTTCCGCGGCCGTCGGTGGGGCCAACGTTGCGTTGGGTGGGGCGGCGTTTATTCGTATCAAACGACGCGGTCAAAAATCAGTTCGTAACAACCGTACTCAAGCACGTTGTAAATTAATGGGCCTTGGCCGGGACCACAGAAAAATTCGTATCATCCCGAAATTCGTATTAGCCGTGATCGTATCATCGAGATTCTACTGTACTATGTTGCATAATGAGGTATAATGATGGAGGCTGGAGAAAGAAAAGCAAAAAAAGTATGGCTCAACAACAGTTCAGACAAGCTCATACAAGCAGTACACCAAGTAAAACCAGGGAGCCGGTAAGGAAGAGCAATGGATCTCCGCTTACAGACCTGCACGTCGTACCAAAACAACATGTGGCTATGTATACTCAAACTTCATTATAACAAAGTCACATCTGCCACGAAAATAACTTTGTTATATCCGAAAATTAGTTATAAACGTTTGTTTGTAACACTGTGTGTATGAAAAAACTATTTTTCATTTACTTCGTTATAACCGATAATTCGTTATATCCGTGTTCGTTATATCGAGGTTTGAGTGTATAAAAGCACCGACAGAATTGTAACGACATTTTTCAGACATAGTACTGACTGACACTGACGTTAGTTTGCTGTGCGTAATAAAATAAAACTGAGATTAGAAAAGTAACCACGGCAGGCATTAAGGAGTCACCAAAACGATGGAACAGCTATAGAGCCTATGAAAATACTACGTCCTTGCTTGTCAGAATCAGAAAAGAAACAAAAGTAATGAAGGGAAATTATGCACACATAGGACAGCAGAATGATGCCATCTCACAAGTGGGGCTACTTCAACTCGTCTAGTATGTATTCCTTGTCTTTGGTGATAGTGCACTAACATTATTTGGTAAACAACAATTCAGCCTTTTCTTTTGTTTTATTTCACCACTGATGACAACGTCCAGCAACAAACTGCAACCAACCATGACATGCAAGAAATATTTTTGAACTGCATGAATCTTCTTCTTTCAGAAAGAAACATCATAGAAATATTCTTGCAATTACATCACTGTCAAAATGTTTGCAGCAAAAGTTTTCAAGTGTTTTGGTTACACAACATGGAAGCTGATGAACAGTAAAATAACAAATGCTGGCTCAGACAAGCCCCTTGGTCAAAACATTGGCCTCATTTGTTCACTCTCTTCGTTACAAATGCCGACTGCCATTGTAGTGCATCTGCTGCTTGCTGTCTAGCATCATTAAATTAATTTGGTCCAGAATGCAAGAAATCTAGCTAGGTGGTAGGGATTCATCACTGAAAAAGGTTAATTAAGTGAGCAGAGACAACATTCCTGTTGTTAATTTTCCTTCACTCATCTCTGTATCTGCATGCCTGACTTTCTTCTATAATCAATGGTTGTTATAAACCTTGAATTGTGGTCACCTGGCAAACAAACGTTAGTTTCCTTCGTTTACTTAGTGATATTTCAATAATGATGCTTTTCTAGTTAGCTGGCTATGACCTTACATTTGCTCACCCGAAGTTAGACACAAATATCAGCCTAATTTGTTTACAAAGTGCTGGTTGAACAGCGTCAAGTGATGACACCAGAAGCCCTGCGCTTTTCTTCTACATCTCCTTGTATTCCAGTACATATCAACATGCTGTTAACCTACCTCACGGCTGTTCTCACAGAGTGTGACATTAAAAGGTGCATCCGCCCGTGGCCTGCCTGGCGCCTTGGCATCGGAAGGCAGCTGACCTGGGGCGTACAGAAAATCCAAGGATTACTTTGTGCTTCCTGCGGAAAAGTATCTGCAGATGTGGCAACATAAGATGTAGTGTCATGGGCCTGAAAAAAAGCTGGCTAGTTTCATACCCTAGGCAGGCGCAGGACAATATTCGTATTCCCAACTTGTCGCGTATACTCAAGCAACTCTCTAGAAAATCAACTTTTCGCAGAATCCATGCCTTATAAAATTCTGACACTTTCTGTAGAACTACCTCATTTCATTTCTCTCATTCCCTCTTTCACCTTATGTTCACTCCTCAGTGACTAAAAGAGGCCTGGTAATTCCAATACAGTTCTCCAAAACAAAAAAGTCTAGGAATAAACGTCTGCGCCATGAGAACACTCACCCACATTAGTTAGGTACACAGAGCATCCTTTCTCTGTCATTATGTAGTTGTGCCAGAGGAAAACTAGTTTATTACAGCACACGGATACTGGCATGCATCCTGTTAGGTCATGCATACTCATTTTTATGCACAAACTCTTATTCCTTCGACAGCAGACTTCCTTGCTGCATTGATTACTATAGAACATTCGAGCCTTATCGCTGGTACTTGCGTAAGCTCTCGAATGAACTTGGCTATTGGCGTCCTACGCGTAATCTTAACAGAATGGTTTTGAAAAAATCCTGAAGCTTCTCAAGCATTGCTAACAGTCTTTGTGGGAACACATCAAAATAAAGCACTAAACACGCATGGCAATATGTTGTATATGATACCGTGTGGAGCACATAAGCTTGAAACCAGAACCATATTCTAAGAGCTCTACCACACCTGCCTACAAGGTTTCTGTGAAATGCAGATATTCCACTCAAAAATATTGCAGGAAAGCCTTCCTTCTGCTTTCTGGCCTAATACTACACCAAACAATACAGTGACATGTTAAATGTGTAAACGTAGTGCCAGAAACATAGGTGTAAAAATGATGCTAGTCTCAAGATACCTATTATGTGAGTGCACCTCAAATGCTGACCAGCTTCAGTTCTGTGATTTCAATGTGTTCTATATACAAATTAAATCAAGTTACTAGGTCACTGTTAATTAAAGAACCCATCAACAATTATGGGAGTTTTCTATATCTGTCAGTACAGAAAAATGCACATAAGAAAAAAATGGCCTTCTTGTCTACACTGCTTTGTTTTCAAGAATCACTGAACGTGTTTGTGAACTTCAGTATATTATTTATAGACAGTATAATCATAATTGCTGAACTCACCAAAACCGCAATATGACTATCAGGCAAGCTGTAGTGGAGGACTCCGGATTAATTTTGAACACCTGGGGTTCTCTAACATGCACATAGATCTAGGCACATGGGTGTTCTTCAAATTTTTGCCCCCATCAAACAATGGCCGCCGTGGCCAGGAAGTGAACCCACACCCTTGAGCTTAGCAGCGTGACACCTAACCTGCTAAGCTATCATGGCAGGTAGTATTCATAAATAGAAGCTTGTGCTTTCCAACACCACAAGCTGCTTGAATGTGCGACAACCTATCACCAGGGAAAATGAGTTTAGGTCAATAGTGGAAGGCTTCATCCTGCATTGTCCTTTGAAATTCAAGCACTGTCCTTTAAAATTCAACCAAGAGTTCAATGACCTTGAGAAACTTTTTACCACAAGGCTTTGCACATGAAAGATTTTATTGCCTTGGCACATGGGAAAATACAAGCTTACCTGATTGAGATGGGTAGCGTACACCCATGTATGCTGCACCCAGGAACGCAAAGAAAAGGCCAGCAGCTAGCACCAGTACAAACGAGACCCACTGGTACCGGGGCTTGGGCTCTGCAAGTGCCGTATAGCCATTGCCCCGACTGGCCTCTGCAAAACAGCAGGACGACATAGTATAAGTACTTTGTGACGCTTGCCATGGCAAGACAATAAAGGAAGTGGTCTGCAAATTCAACATTAGGTGGACTTTCAAAAACCTTAGGGGGACACCGAACAGCGAGTCAGTAAGTAGCTAGTTTTTACACCTGGGACTATAGAACAACCAGTTCTACTGTGACAGGAAGCTTGGCAAAGCTAGGAGCATTGAAGAAGCAAAATACCTTCGCTCCAATAGTCCCCAAATGAGCATGGCTTTTCACAACATACTGTTTCTGGTTACTTGGTTTTTAAAAACTTAATTCTGGGCTTTCACGCACAAAAACCACAGTCTGATTTATGAGGCATGCTATAGTGGGGGACTCAGCATAATACCAATGCCAAGTAGTGCACCTTCAATTGAGATCGAGTCCAATGTGGACTGAACTTCTTGACTATAATCAGCTTTTTTTTCCACAGCTTGCGCAAAATGAGCCTATTGGGACCGAGAAATTCAAACAAATTGGGCTTGATCGCCTATGAATATCTATCACGCCATGCCTGCAGGGGTGCAGCCAGGAAGTGGCACACAGGACATGTTACCCTCCCTAAATTTCTTTCTGCCTTGAGACACAGAGCCAAAAATGACGTTCGACCACACTTGCCTGCCCGGCCCCACTTCTGAATAAGGAAATGCCCCTAGCAAAACAAATTTCTGAACTGACATGGCTCTGTGGTAGAATACGTGACTGTCATGTAGAGTGCCCGACTTCAATTGCGGCTCGAGCCTCAATTTTTATTCTTCGCACCCGTCAGGATTTTTCGCTCACGAACAATGCCACCGTCGAAGATGACACCGGATTTTCTGTGACATGGGCTCCTTAACACGTTCACATTAAAACATCATCTGATCACATTTTTCTTAAAGGGGTCATGAACCACTTTTCCAAGTAATGATCTAATGGCCTCAGTGTCGGAGTGTACTGCCTCCCGAATCGATTGCCGCAAAAATTTCTCGAATCCGTCAAGAATCAGCGGAGTTACGGGGGTTTGGCGCACGCTCCCAGCACTTTCTCTCTTTTCTCGTGCCGGCGAGCGCACTGGAAGCTAGACAGGGAGGGATGGCATGAGGGAAAGAAGTTACGCCAGCGCGCGTCTTGAAACGCGATCGCTCTCCCGCTGTGATTCGCTTGCGCGAGTGCGGCTACCGTGTACTGAGGAGCGCAGCGCCGGCAACTAGCGGCACACCCCGCGGCAAGAAGCGCATCTGATCCGAACGCCGCTCTCGATTTACGTCGGCTATCGGCCAATAAGCATGCTATGTCTCTTGCGACGTACAGCGGACAGACGCCCCGCCCACCGACGAGAGTGAGAACCGGCCTCTGTTTGAAAAGAGGGTGCCTGGGGAAACGGCAACTTCGCGCTCCGCTTGTGGCCATTACGCGGCGCGCACGACTGTAATATTTGGCAGAGCAGTTCATAGCCGTGTCAGCTTTCCGCAGGATGTGTTTTTTTTAATCAGCCCAAGGGGTGCTTCATGACCCCTTTAAAGTGGCTGGACAGATCTTGGTGAAGGAAATTTCACTGGACTCTACACATGTCAAGGAGTGCAGCGAGTGTAATGTTATGATTCTGGGTTTTCTAGAACAAAAGTTGTGAAGTTTCAAGGTTCTCAGCCGAATGAATGAGAAGTACTTATTTCAACCTTTCAAAACATTTATAACGTCCCAAAGTAACAGACGGTCACACTCTCTAAACATTGTTTTTCAGTACAACAAAATTTGTCAAATGGAGTGTGCCAAAGCTGAGAAAAGCTTGTCAGAAGATCGTAAGGTTATCAAAAATGAAACTGAGAAAACAGCAAAAACCAAAACTACATCACATCAGTCACTGATGTGATATAAAAGGCTGTTCTGACTAAAATAACGATAAAGGATGAGGTTAGGTTAGACATAGTAGCTTCCACAAATACCATTTTCAAACATTTTTTTGCTGGTTCTCTATTTTCTTTTTGCAACTTTTGGACTGAAAGAGCAACTTCCACACAATGCCCTCTCATTCAATGCGATAACTTTGTATTCCATCAAGGGCACACATACAGGGTCAAGCTGAAATTCTCGAACACGTCTATTCGCAGTCGAAAACTTTTTACTGTCCCTACATCCTCTGGAGGCTTGCCTGGATGTCTCTGAGCACCAACTTTACCAGGTTTGCCTGCAGTTCAGTGGCATGTGACTGGGTTACTAAAAGCAAGTGTTGCACATGCTGCACTATGCCTTAAAATGACAGAAGGAGGTTAGCTCCATAACAACAGAGAAAGCTGCACCAGCAACTACTGTTACAAGAGCTCCATCAAAGTACAACGGCAGTTATTAGAGTCCCAAATGCTTAATGCAAGCAGAAGGTTAGTAATAGTACCAGCCTTGAATCTGTGACAAAGAACCCATACATATTGCCCCCGCACGCTCCTTCTTGTATTTCTATGTAACCGGTTTGTTACACGTAGTACAACCGCTGCCTTTCACGAACCATATGCGAATGCCTGGGAACCTCCTAGATTATTTTAGAATCTTCTGATAGGCCTGAGTGCGTAAATGCGAACAGTTGGGTTTTATTCGGGAACTAGCATGGCCACCAGCGATAAGACTCAAACATTCGATGCCACATGTATAAATGCCGACGCGCCTAAACCACAGATCAAATAATCGACGGCCAACACTGTGTTCGCCGCTATCAGTGTACAGCGTGTATTGCTTGTAGTCTGACTTCTCGTTTACTGGGCACAGGTTCGCCCAAATAAAAGGTTTCGTCTTGAACCTGCTGACTGCTGCCTTCTCCAACGTCACGTCCACGAGACAATATGTACTCTCAGCCTATGAATGCAGGCAGTCACCCTTAGCATTTATCTGTGAGATACTACTGCTAGTACTCTGGCAAAATGACGCAGTAGGAGGCAAGTGAGATTCTTATCACACACAACTAGTTACCTAGTGCCATTCACACTGCTGCCTAATTGGTTACACATGGGTCTATTACATCAAAGTACAAACTGTCAACATAAGCACACAGGCATGCTGTGGTTTCGCTTTAAAAGAGTCAATGCATGGCTCAGTAACTTGAAGTGCCTGCATTAAGTCTTTTGCACGTCTCACATGCTGAGGTGGCAAACCCTCACAGAGGTCATGGGTGGGAGTGCTTGCTTGTGGGTTATATGTGGTAAAAAATAACAAGACGACACCACAATAACTGTATAATTCCAGATCGGTCACGCAGACGAGCTGCAACGTCTTTGTAGCTCATAAAGCACAACAGTACGGCTACAGAATATTCTACACAATCCAGAAGCCTGCCAGTGAGCAGAGTTCAAGATGAAGTTTAAATAATCAATGTTGAAGTTATGTTTGAGCCACTGAATGTAAACTAGTCTAATGGCATCCATTCACTTGTTTCAAGCCAACAAAGAACCTAGGCCTAACTTGGCCAAGCCAATACAGTAATGATGCTACCTGTGACAAATATGAGTTAATGAACAGTGAATCAACAAGTGTTTTAAATGAGAGCCTCCTTTAGCAGCCTCAGTTCAGTTGAACCTGCTCGATCAAGTAGTAATCATATGCACATTGTTCCTCTACCAGGACAAGAATTCTTGGTTCTGAGCACAGTTTACTATTTCTAGCTAAAATGTTCTTTCCCACTAATGTCAAAATGCAAAACTGTGAACCAACACTTTAACATGTGGCGTGCAAACCTAAGAGGTGGAACTGAAAGCTACTCCACTGTCATCTAATCCACAGCCAAATGAAATCACTGTTCTGTGGAGAACAAAGCGCTTTTTACTTTTGATTGAGGTCAAACAATGTCCTTGCAAAACTAGCATGGCTTCGGGACAAGCCTGTGTTTCAATAATGCTGAAACACTCCTAAACACTCAGCACTGTACTTTTCTGCAGCAGGGGCTGATGTTCATACGCATTTTTTCTGACAGTCCCACGATGCTACACATGCCAATGTATTGATGCTGCATCATATGCCCAGTGAGCACTATTAGCATTCCTAACCATTATTGTGAAAGTATTAGAATGGGCATGTCAAGAATACGATTGACATGTACCCCTTTTACTCTGGATGAATGTTGTGCCCATCTTCTACACAAATGCTTCACACTGTATAGCACAGCTATACATATATGGCTGTGCCACACAATGTGAAGCAGTTTTGTAGAAGATGTATATATCATGCATACCTGCCCCTGACACTGTGTCTGAACGGAAGTCACCACATAAGCAGGCAGTTGTAACATCAATAACTTGTCAGGTTTTAATTTAATCAAATTGCGAGCGGCTCAGTTACCAGTTCTATTACGTTCATCTGAAGTGCAGCCTGAACCAAAACAAGCGAGGCGAACCTTGCGAAAGTACATTTTGAGAGCTACTTAATAACTTCTGCGTATTCAAGTATGCATAATTACGTGTGTGCTTGTGAAAAATCTTTTTTTGATACGCGCACACACTAAACGCCGTATTTTGCAATGTTATCGCTTCGGGTGCGCTAACCAGAGGTACTACGTGCAGGTGCTGCGTCGAACCTGGTCGCTTTTCCCTGCAACGAACGCAAACACAGTGGTAACGCAACGATGCATTCCATGCACAGCTTCGTTTACGGGCCGCTTCGTACAGCGGAACCACCGAGCAGCCCTCACCGTCAGATTTGTGTACCAGAAGGCTGCTGTTGGACGACGGCGTCGTCTGGGGCAGCTGGTAATGCGTCGTTCTAGTGTAAAGCGGCGACGACTGTTGCGGTAGCTGGTAGTGCGGCCCCGAGGGCAGTGCGTGATCACTGTCCGTGTCCGAGAAGTCATCAGCGCGAGTAGACACGTGCACAGTGCGACTCCGCAAGGTGGGCCGTTCGAGCGGCGTCGCGGGCAGCGAACGGCGCGACGTCTTTTCGGGGGCCGTCGGAGTCTTTTTACGCGCCGGCACCGCAGACCTGCGGCGCGTGCTGCGTTGACCTGTGCCGGAGTCGTAGTCGCTGTCGTCGGAGCTTAGCGTCGCCAAATTTCTGTACGTTGGTGACGAGGCACTGCCACTCCTTCGCGCGGCGGGGCTGCTCTTGGTGCCGTTTTGCTGGAGGTGCGACAGCCGTCGCTGGTACAAAGCGCGCGTAGTGTCTGTGATCGGGCCGACCTTTTCGCCAAATCCGCTCAACTTTTCCCGCAGATCGTCGTCCTCCAGTTCTTGCTGGGCGCGACGATAGTACGCCATGATCTTTGTCGCGCGCGCGCTCGACGCCGCCGGAGCTCCGAAGGAACGTGGGACGGTCAGAAACAGCACGCGTTCGTCATGGCGCGCTCCGCGCAACACTGCCGCTCTTGCGTGGGCGTCAGCTTAGCCGCCAGCCCTGACGCCACTCTGCCATCGATGAATGCAGATTTCGCCTGTTTTTTTTTTTTTTCGGCCAAACCGAGTCTCCTGCACGCGAATACAGGGAGGCAGTATACCGTATACTGCTTATCTGAGGTAGAAATGCAGCTCCAGTTAACAACAGCGGAAAAAGGAGACGGGCAACGTCTACTACCCGTCTATGGCTTGTTTTTATTGGCTTTTGTTTTCGCTCGGGTTGCCAGCATCGCACAAGCGAATCGCGCTACGCACAGGCGAGAAAATGATGCAGTGAGGAGGCACTGGCAGTGCTTTCGGATAAAATAAGCCGTTATAAAGACCAGTTAACTACGATCTGTGTTACGATATATTAATAAATATAATACGAGTTGTTAAGTGGCCCCACTAGCATTGTGCAACATGTGCGATGTGGCTTCATGCGATGCAACTTCTTTAGTGGAGAACGGTCTTTTCTCCCTCCCTTTTCATTTCTTGACGACTGCGATTACTCCTTTTATACCGTATACGTGAAATAATTAGCTACTAGTTGTAGAGGGCACGTAGAAAATAATAGCTGGCACCAACAAGCTGTCGTCGCATTGAATCCTTCGAAACGAAGTGGTTATTTCAATCTAGTTTGTGGCATGCGCACAGTACATGTATGTTAGTTCTAATTAATATTAAAATTGTGTCTAACAAATAAAAGATAATCTTCTTTCCTTCACAGTACATGAGAGTCATTCATGCATTCCACGGGCTTCAAAACACAACAGCGACAACAGGCGGAGCGACCATGCCTTCACTTTAAATGTTTATTTATCGGCGTTTACAGAGATCTGGCGCACGTCAACGAGCGGACTGCTCGCGAATATTGCGCTCTTAAGAAACGGAGTGGCAGGCTGCCCGAAATCACGGTGCGCTTGAAGTTTGAAGGCATTTCGAGCTCTTCGCGCTCCCGGAATCCTTGCAACGCGCTATGCCAGTTTGTGCGGCGAAGCTAGCCAACCTCAGCAGGAGACGCTGATGTTGTCCTAACACGCTTTCAGTGGTGAAACCAGTGAAACTCTCTAGGCATAACCAAAACACTGTTTGACATAACAGGTTGTCCTCTCACCTGTGCTAGAGTTAACAACTTCCAAGCAAACTAGCAATAGTAACGTAATAAGTAGTTTTTTGTTTAGCCAATAGATGAAGCATGCATCTGGTAGATTTTTAGTGAGTTACAAAAATATAGCTGCGTATTTAACTGTGTTTGTACAACTATTGAAGTTTGAAGTCTTTCTTTGCCATGAGCGCGCGCCGAGTTGGAGGCTGGGAAGGCGTTGCTATATTTGTAGACGGTCCCCCGAGAAGAGTGAAAGTTGCCAAAATAAAGATGCCAGAGGAGCAACAGGACCGGAGGGAGGTGGATCCACGCCCAGTTCGGCGGCAGCGACGAAGATGGCGTCCCGCGAGAAAGCCAAAGGACAGCACGCGACCACCAAGAGCGGACGACTCCCGCGACGATGGGTGGCCTGCTTCGTGCTGGCCATCATCCAGCTCATCATCGGCCTCGGCCTCCTGGCCGTCGGTGCCGCGGACGTTGTCTTCACGCTAGACCACAAGTGTAAAGACCGCACGGGAGCCTCCTTCTTGCAGGCGAGTCGCGCGCTCCTTTTGTTGTCCACGATCGCACCGCGGTTTTCGATCGTGCAGCTACTTTCGCACGCGCGCGCGTGCGCTGGACCATGTGCGTGGAAAGCGCCAGTGTGCCTCGTACAGTCGCCTCGAGGCCCTGCACGCACACCTTCTCCTCCAGCATGGGAGTCATCGTGCGCAGCGTTTCGTCGTACATGCGCGAAACATGGCTAGAAACACCGTCGGCGATCGCGTATTGTTGCTAGGGCTGTATTCGGTATGTCGCGATTTCCGGCGCTTTGGCTGTAGTTCCCGTATTGTAGTAGTGTGCTATCAAACTAGGAAGTTTCATTACACACTGACACAAAGTTAAATGTTGCTCAGCTCGAAGTTTTTATTTTTGCCGCCCAATCACAAGTTTGAACTACGTGATAAATGTGAGAGCACGCAAACTGCGGTATCACGAGTGGGCGCCGTGCTTAAACATGCATGTCAAATGATTGAGATGACGGGCTACATACTCTGGCTGCTTTAAAAAAAAAAAATAGTAGAGATATTATACTATTACGTGTCCCCAGTCACTTGGGAAGTAAACTGGGGTTTCAGAAGCAGTTTTCGAATCAGCATTAAAATCTATACATATTCTCGAAGCTATTAAGGGGGGAAAATTTTCTATTGGTGTAAGGTAGAACATACAAACTATCATATAAAAATATAATCACAATGAAATATACACCAGAACATTCATGAATTTTAATAAAATTGCATGTTCGTGCAAAGACTATTGTATTTATTTCCATAACACCAGCACTGGCTTATGTTGGCTAGTCAATATACTATTAGTGCTGTGGCATTTATAAAAGTGTAGTAAAGTATGTGGGCACTGCTATATCTTTGCCCCACTCCACTAAATGCTTCACACTATTGTAACAATTGATGGTGTAGCTTAGGGAAGCTTGCTGCAATTAAAAAAAAAAAAAAACCTTGGTTTTCAATTAAGCTTTGCTTCAAAACCTTGGTCCCAAAAATATGTGGGTTCCATGGCAGTGCACCAAGCCATTCACAGTACTGCCATCCAACAGGACTGTTGCTGAGGGGTGTCAATTTTTGCAGGGTGTCGTGTGCGTTGTGTCTGGTGCGTTTGCCCTGGCTGCATACTCACCACGTCGGGTTAGAACACAGGGACACCCTAACACAGTCCTGGTCGCGGTGCACGTTCTGCTGTCCTTCCTTGTGGCAGTTGTTAGCTTCAATGTCGTGACGTGCCTGGCCACCTACACCGGTGACAAGACCACAGGTAGGTCTTACTTCCTTGTAGACACCTCATGTCTTGGAGCCCACATTTGCCACTTCCTTTACTGAACAAGTTTTCCTAATCGACTGGCATCTGAGCAGGTGGCAGTGATAAGTGTGATAGTGAGAGCCATCTCTTGGTAAATGTTGATGTAATGAGCAGTGAAGTGGTGTAAAGACACACCATATTGCCACCTCTGAAATGCATTGTGTGACACCTGTACTGCAGCTTCCCTTTGGACACACTATGCCATTTAGTTGCACACCCACAAAGTTGGGGCCTCCGAGATCCGTGAACCTCTAACTGCAGGCATTTGTGGTGTTACATATCAAATTGTTGAGCTGCTGTGTTTGAGGAACCCATATGACATGTTTTAATCCGACCAGCACCTAAAAAAAATTTTAAAGGACTGTTGTTTTTTACCGAAAAACACATGAAAGCGATCATGGATGTGCATGTGTGTGTGTGTGTGTGTGTGTGTGTGTGTGGGTGTGTGTGTGTGTGTGTGGTGTGTGTGTGTGTGTGTGTTTGTGTGGGTGTGTGTGTGTGTGGGTGTGGTGGTGTGTGTGTGTGTGTGTGTGTGTGTGTGTTGTGTGTGGTGTGTGTGTGTGTGGTGTTGGTGTGTGTGTGGTGTGTGTGTGTGTTGTGTACACAGCACAACCTTTACAGCCCAAATTTCTAGACTAATATCTTCGGGATTGGCCCATATTTTGGGTTAGGCACAGATGTCCATGCTGACAGGAAAACGACCACAGCATCTGAAGAATGCTGATCGCAGTAAATGTGCTGTGCAAATTTTTGGCTGAACTAGCGAAAGATACAAAACTTATGCCGTTTGGCAATGGTTGACAGAAGGCTATAATGAGAGGTTGACTCTGTACAGTTCGTGTCCGCAAATAAAAGGGAAGCGTTTCTGTTTATGTTGTAAAGCACTGCACAGCTTGAAATTCATGGCTATGCAGTGTTTTCCCACTTATAACTTGCACAAAATATATAGGAAACAGGGAGCTAAAGTCAGAGTGTGAATTATACACGAACTTCTGTGTGCAAGTTGGCTTCACGGCATTGCTTCATGGTAAGGCAAGGAAGGTAGCTTCACAACAATAAGGGTATTTTGTTTGTTTCTTTGCTTTTTCTCCCTTCAATTTTTTTTTACATGGGTGTGACTTATATGCAGCGGCGGGTTATACGCAGGAAAACAAGGTATGCTCACCAAGCAAAAGTTTCTTGTTCATATATTTTTCATTTGCACCAGTACTGTGTTCTCATTTCCTTTATTACAAGGGCCGTTTGAGACTCCACAGCTTCTAGATTAGCTAACGGAAAATTGTCTTTTCTGTTGCATACGCTTGCCTCTCGGCGATTTCGGCTTGGCAGCCCTGTTTGCAGTCATCCTGTCCAAGGTGGTGTTAACCTACGCGTGCCATGTTTTGGGAGGTGTCTGTGCGGGCGTGGCAGTACCCGACCTGTGCCGCAATGGTGCCGGCCTCGTCACGTTCGACACGTTCCACAGGGATGTCGCTGCTAAGCAGGTGGGTGCAATTATGAGAGAATGCATTGACTATGACAGACAAAGTAAAAGGAACGCGAAGTGACATTTCAAGCTTGTACCCTTCACAAAGAGAAAAAAGTAAGCATTATGAGTTATTTTATTCAGAAATGAGGTTTGCACACATTCTGTTTTGTATTATAGGCCTAGTGCGTTGCAGCTTTGAACCGAACAGGCAGCGCCATCGGACGGCCACGGCGGAAAACTTAGGATTGTCGTTTGTTGCTCCCGTGCCCGCAGTCACGGTAGAAACGCATGGCTCCTCGCCGAAAGGACGTAAAAACGTCGCAGAACTCTGGTAATTTTCCGTACTTTCGCGTGCATGGCTGGCACAACAGCTGTAGGAACACCGTTCGGAAGCAACTAGCTTTAAAATTCTGCGGGTTACCTCAGAAGTCGGACGAAAATGAAAGACAACTCTACCGCAGCTGTGTGGGGCTGCGTAAGCAACGCCTCGAATTCCGTCCATAAGTGTCCCCACTCTCGTGCGGTTTTTTTTTTCGCCTTTTATTATTATTTTAATTGTATACACAAGCTTACAAGGTCACAAAGAAATAGGAAGATAGCAGGCTGACAACGGCCACCTAGAAGGGCAATGTGCCTGTCTGCGTCTTCTGCTCTCACGCGTGATTTCTCGCCAGCCAGAGTGGCGAGCAGGGGCAGCCGGTGCGGAATCAGACACAAATTTGCCGCGTCCTCTTCGTTAGGAACGAAAACAGTTCGGTATGGCTCAGCACACGTAGAGCACTGAAAAATTAAAAGCTCACTCCGTACGTAATCCACGGTTTTCGATTGCACTCTGCATTTCCCAATAATGTCGGAAATTCCATCGCGCACATCAATTCTTCTTTCAGACCACACACTGACCACTCGCGTGCAACTTCGTACCAAGCGACCGAGAACTCCTTTTGAAACACACGTTATTGCCATTTCAATCCTACGGAAACAGCAGAACAACACACGATCGTCGCTTCTTCTCCTCACGTTCACGCGCGGGCTGGCGGCCTTGGCTGGCGATGCGCTTTCCTAGCAGACGTCAACCAGTGACGAACTGATGGGCGCTTGCAGTTTCACTGTCTGTGCGCTCGCCTGTGTGTGTGTGTGTGCGTTGTTAGCCTGTTTGTGTGTGTGTGTGTGTATGTGTGTGTGGGGGGGGGGGGTCATCTACTGTGCCCCGCGTGGATGGCTGGCACAACGGGACGGAAAAGAACTTGTTTCCGGTGCAAGCAGCTGTGTTTTGTCGGCTTTTTCTTTTCTTTTTTTTTTTGTTGTTGTTGTTAGGGCTTGCAGTTCGGTTTTCAGCGAAAAGACGGACTGAGTGGGGCCTCTCTCTCTCGAATGGCTTGAGGAAAAAAGGGGACGAAGTTTTGTTGAATGCTTACGTTAACAAGAGTCGCTGCATGCTGGTTTTTCGGCTACAGCTTTAAACGGCTGTAGTTTGAAAGGTTTTTCAGGCAGGAAAAAAAAACAAAAACAAAGGCGCAAAGGCTCTCATTGTTTGTCGTTTCCGGTGCACAAAGCTGTTTTCCCCCTCCTCATTATGGGAAGACGAGCTCGTAGCTTGGTTCTGAGTGACAAGCGGCTCTCTGCCTCCCTCGGGTGCCTCGAGGCGGAAAGGGGACGATAGGGTGGTTGAATGCCGACGAGAGTCGCCGACAGACCGACTTTTCGACAAAAAAGTGAAACACAAGTACACGAGTCTATACTCGCAAAAAGAAAAAAAAAATGCCGTTCTTGGCGAAGAGCGGCCGCCGCAAACGTCGTCGCCTGCCTGAAACATGCAGGCGCGCTCGTAGTCGACAATCCTAACAGTCCGCCGCTGACCCGATAGAGGGCGAGAGCAGTAGCGCCACCATACCAGCTCACGAGGCCTATACATTGTTATTGATTGCACAACTATGTGTACACACCAGCTCGCGTTGTATCTGTCTGTACTGCATCAAACTGGGGCAAGAAGCTGATCAAGCTGCAAGCAAGCAGCTCTCAGTTATCGTCCCAGCGTTCATTCATTTGTGAATTAATGTGAAATAAAGGTTGATAGAACGAAAAATACAAAGAGAAGAGGCACACTTTATCTCTCTCATTTATCCGCACTGTATGCCACGTTGAATGAAAACCATCTTGAGCAGCTTCGAATGCTCGTTGAACTTGCTTGCTCTTCCCCGATTTCAGATGCCACAAAACCAGACTAGTAGTGCCCCCACCACCGCGGCTGCTCCCAGCAGCGCAGCTGGGCCAGTGCAGCTGCCCGAGGCACGCAGCCACGTGCAGGAGGCCCCTGGCACGGGCGAGAAGCTCACGGTGGTCACTCTTCCCGAGGCCGACGTCATCTATGCCGTGCCCGAAAACAGCTACGTGGTGCGCCGCCCGGAAGGGTCGTACGTGGCTCTCCCCCCGGCAACAGCCGACTGGCACCGTTCTTTCCCACCTACACACGAGTTGCAATTGAATGACATCATCTGTCGCGTGAAAGTCGCGCAACACTCTGAGGCCAGGTTGTAAAAAATTAGCATTCTGATGGATACAGCCACCAAAAATGTCCTCGTCCACTTCTCCCACCTCTCATACAGGCTCTAGTTGTTTCGGCCTTTGCAGATGGTTACTACCGAGACTTCATTTGTCTCCTGTATGTTTTGCCATATATGCGGCATTGCTGTTGTGGCTATCTGTGTTGTGACCTGCCAGAGGCGTTGCAGCTGCGTGAAAGTAATACAGGCTGTATATTATAGTAGTACTAAGAGACACCTGCGCTGTCTGATCTGCCCATCACTTGCAGCTAAAGCTCTGTTGCCTCTAGTTTCCATTTTCCTTTCCTACTTCAGTGATGATATCAAAGCAAAATGGTCCAGTTAAATGTTCCGTGATTTCGGTGGCACTAATTCATCACATATGTCACATGCTAGTTTTCTGCCTGGCAAAAGGTCTTTGTGCTGGTTTGATGTCTCCTGTACACCTTTTGCTATCTTGTTCTTTGCTTCTTTGTTGTTTTTTTTTTTTTTTTTTTGTATTGCGCTCACTCATGAGAGGATAGAGCATGGTATTTGGAAAATGCTCATTTTACACAGGATCTACTGCATAGAGGCAAACTTCTGAAAAACAAAGCATGCAAGACTTATTAATGAACTGTTGTATGCAACGGCAGTGTTCTTGGTGTGAGGCAGTGAATCAACCCTGAAAGGAACTGCAGCCTTTAATCTGTTCCTAAACAGTGGGAAGTTAAGAGCCAGAATGGCTGGTAGATTTAAAGGACCCTCGACAGCGAAAGCTTTGTTTGCAACTTTTTTACTGTAATTTGTAGCTTTGTGTCTGGTAATCCTGAAATTGAATTGTAAATGCTCTAATGCATTGTATAATTAATGCTAGCATCGTTAATTAAGAACAGTTTTGAGTCAGTTTGAAACGCACAGCTAAATACCATAAGAAACTAGCGCCCTACAGCGGGGGAGCGCCCAAGATCACGTGCACTCAAGCTTTGGTGTCGTTGAAAGCACATTTTTCAACTCAGGGCCCTGTGCGCGGTTAAGAATGAAGTTATGCGGGTGATTTGGTATGTTAAGGGGGGACGTGGCTTTGGAAAACCAACTTTCTTATAACTTAACAGATGTTGATGAAAATTGGTACAAATATTCAGCATGTCTCCCTGCTGCTTCTAAAAAAGTTTCAGAGTGATATCTTCAGAACTTTTTATTCAATTAAATTTTACTTCTTGCATTTTCTTGCACTTTGCGCAATGCCTGGAGAGTTTAAAAAAGGACTAGAAGGCTAGGTGAATTTTTGCATAGCTAAATGCACGCTGAGTGTCATGAAATTCTTGCTTTATTTTTTTGCAACACAATATTCTTGCATTGCGATTCTTTTGACACCTTCAAATCGGGCACACTCTTGGGATGAACGAGTAGTCACTTTGTAAAATTACAAAGCGTCAAAGTGAGAAAGAAAGAATGTCACGACATGCATTGTAGTCTAAGAAACATGACAAAAGAAACGGAGTCAAAATACGCCAAACGGTTAGGAAGAAAATGGCTGCGCAAACTTGGCAGGCAGGCAAAAAGGCACTTTTGAGAAAACGGCTCTCGAAGTTTCACCTTGCGTCCAGTGATCTGGAATGCACCAGGATCATAGTTTTTGGTGTTCTTAGTGATGTGAGGTCTCTTGAGCGTTTGGTGCTTGCTTTGGTGCACTTTTGATGCCTTTTTTTCCCGTGTGGCATCCTTCTCTGCAGCTCATTGAGTGGAGTGCTTTCCAGGCTTCGGGCCAAGTGATGCACAAAACTCTCTATAAGCATGGAGAGTGCCAGTATTATACTTGCAGACTGCCTCATTGACAGCTGTTTCGGCGGCAATCAGTGAAGCGTTTAGCTCTTCTGGTAGAATTGACCAAACTACCGAATGAAGACTCTCGGCCGCATTTGACTTTTTTTTTTTGGCAACAGCCGAGCAACTGAGTGTGGTCAGGTTTTAGTAGACTGGCAGCAATGCAGTGCTGCCAATTTATACGTGTGCGGTGGTGGAGCCTTGCCTTCAGCTTCTGCAGCACGGTACTTGCACCAGCTCAGGGACCCAAGTGGGCAGAATTCATGGCGTGGCTCCTCTCTCGAGGTGACATGATGGAACGTTGCCATTATGGCCTTTTGCATGTCATCAATGTCAACGTTGTCACGGATAGCCATACCATAACCAGTCAGTCTTTAAATTAATCAGGTCTTGAGTCAGGCCGGCCCATCCTCCAAGTGGTTGATCTTTTTTGCTTCTTGATACAGGTGTTGGCAGAGCTGTACCCATCCTATTTTTGACATGATTTATACAGTCTCTTTAGCCAATGGAATAAATCCGTATGTTCTTTCTTCAGAAAGAGTCAGGGAAGTATCACTGTCTCCATCAAACATTGGATGTGTGTCGGAGGTCATTCTTTCCAGTGAGCTTCTGAATAAAATTAAGGTGGGGGTCGTGGCATTCAGTACCAACTTTCTTATTCCTTCGTAGGTTTTCATGAAAATTGGCACACTTATTGCAAACATTTCTGGGATGAAATATATGAGCAGTTTATTCAATAACGCGAGTTGGTCAGATATAAATTCAACTCCCTGCTTCACACACGCCACGCTCATTTGCAAACCTCGCCTGTGATGCGTTTCGTCATCCACTCGGTCGCGGAAACGGTAATTTGCGAGGCTTTCGTTATTTTAGAAGATTCATCAGAGCTAGCGGCGATACCAAGCACGAATCCAAGCGTGCCTAAATTGCATCACCAGCGCTTTCTTTCATGCCGATGTACTCGGCCGCGGGGTCGGGAAGTCGCGCACTATATGCTGGCTGGCGGCATTCGGCGACAATACGCAGTGCTCAGCCGCGGCGACGAAAAATCGGCGCGCGTAACGTACTTGGTCTCTCATTTTGCGGCGCCGACGCGCGAAATTGCTAGCCGCTGCTCGGAGCGGTCAATGCGCGACGAGCTTGACCGGGAGTCCGCTGCCGATGCGTAAAGTGCCCATCCGCACTTTCGAGTAGCCAGCGGACGATGCGATTGTGTTGCTTGCGACGAAGCACAGTGCGGCTTGTCGCTAGCGCGATGTCCGTGCCCGCAAAGTTCGGATTCGTCTCGTAAACCAGCGCCGTAAGCGGAGTTAGGCCTAGCCACGACTCCGAGCAGCAAGCTCGGTCGCGGTGTGCGTGGCCGCGGTGCCCGATGTTTCAAAGCACGTCATGTTCGATCGCGAGTACAAAGAGTAGTCCCGCGAAGTTCTTCGTCACGGAGGACGAAGTGCTGACAAGCTGAACTACCCGAGACGCGCATCTGCGATGTTCGCGACAAGCGCGGCACGCTACCGTCTATCGTACACTGATGACGGCGCTTCCGCTTGCAGCTGTCAAACTACAGGGTAATCATATTCTAAATTATCGTCGACCCATGTACACAGAACGAGAGCGGACGCGTCACTAAGTAGCGTGATTTTCGACAGTCGTAACATCAGGTAACATCGCGACGCGTAAGCAGCAGACGACTGTCCTCTCGAAGCGAGCATCGGACCAATGGCGAGGCGTCCTAGAGCAACATGGCGGACGCGGCCAATCGGAGGCCTCGAAACAACCTTCAGAGATTTGCTTTTTGTGCGCTTGTTTTTAAAGGGAGGCGCCAGCTGAGGCGGGGAATTTGAAAAGGAAGAAATGCCCTTTACGGCGAGCTCAAAATGGCGGCGCCCGGTTGTACCGTTGCGGAGCAAGAAATTTTTGAAAAGCACTGTTTTTTTGCGATCCCAATAATTTTCGACACCTCAGCCCGCGCAACTAATTTTTTAAAGCACTTCTAGGTGGTTTTCAGTGAAGATATTTTGGAATCAGATAGAAAAAGGGCTACAGAAACCGAAAATGTGATTTTCAAAAAATCGATTTTTTTGCGATTTTGCGCGATACGAAAGCCGCGTCCCCCCCTTAAGCGCATGCACCCCCTCCCCCCGCTACCTCCCCAGGAAAAAGAAAAAAAAAGCATTCCTGGGTGAACAGCCCAACAACAGAGCGAGAGGGGTGAAGAACAATAGTCCGCCGGGTGTCAGTCGTGGTGTTGTGCCCGCCCCGCAAATCTTCTGACGTCGACAATACTCGCTTTACTTGTGGAATGTCACACGGGGCCACAGCCTACGTCGTACCAGTGGCTATGTCGCGAGGTGCTGCCAACTCAGATGAGCGCTCACGCTTACTTTACAACCAAATTAAAATATCTTAAAGCTAACGTCTGGCAATAATAATTAGTCAGGAGTGCCCCCCGTATACAGGACAATCAAACAACAACACAAACATCTCAAGGTTTCAATTTTGGTGTCAGGGGTCCTTGAAAGCATAAGTTGCAGTGAATATTTCTGGTATATTTTTCACGTGCTGTTTTCAGGATTGCATTAGTCATTTCACACTACGTCACAGCCACAATGTTATGGCTTAAAATTCCTGCTAGGGGGAGGGGGGTATTTTGCACCAGTCATAATCAAAGCGTCAAATACAACTCAGGCAGTGTTATAATGCAGTCAGCACAAGCATAAAACGGAATGTTGGATAGAACCACACGAAAAGTATTTTGGTGATACTACTTTCCATTTAGTGGTTCATTAAACTGTTGCTGTAGTGCCTGTCAAACAGAGCTGAGAGAGTAAGTAGCTCTACACCTGACCTAGATAATGCAGAAAAGCATGACTAGGCATCGCAATCACACTAGCATATTTAACAGTATGCATATCACACTATTTTCTTCTCTTTTTCCCATTTGTAGACTCATTTACTGGTCGAAGGCAAGCCACAGCAAGTGCAGTGCCTTTCTTGAAGACATACTCAAACACTACTTATGTTTGCTACTTAATTTTTTTTTCTATCATTTCTCAATTTGCGACGCCTCAAGCCCGATTTTTTCTGGTGAATTTACTGCGCACACTAGTAGTTGTATCTAGCGAAACGTACCTCTTTTCGCAGCCGTCCGCAAACACCGAGGTCTGCTTTATGAATGTTGTTGCTCGTGTTTTACTGGCTTTCTTTTTTTTTTTTTTGTAAACAGTGTGTCGGTTTGCCAGTTGTTGTTTACATTTGCCTTCACAAAGTGCCTTCTTTTCTTTTCATGCAGCTGTTGACGTTGTGACAAAGTCTCTGCCCTTTACTGCTATGCTGTAGAAACCTTGTCTTGACAAATGTAATGCTACCACAAATCTAACACGTGGATGAAAATTTTTTGTTCTAAAGTTGTGAAGGGATACATGGATGATTAAGATGCTACATAACACCACATACAGCCATGGCCGTAGGCTTGGAAAAAGCTCTTTGGTTCATTATATCCATCGTCACCACTTAGGTCCTGCAGTTAGGAACACTACATGTACAGCCTTTTACAAAAGTGTGTGTGCTGCTCTGCACTTTCATCGCATGTCTTGTGGCTGCTTGGCGTGGTTCCTTTGGTACAACAGCTGGGTGACAAGTACAAGAGTTCTTTTCATTCCTAAAGGCATTGGAACTTATTGCAGGCAACATAGCCCATATAATTTTGACAAAGACTGTATAAGAGCAGCGTAATTCCAAGAGTTCTCTAAGAAGTACCAACAACACTGCAGTATGAGATTTATCATAGTCATAACTTTTCTAGTGCAGCATAGAATTGTGCAGCTTAATTATAACAACTGTCAATGGAGAGCACTGCTGCAACGAACAAATTGTGCCCTTACTATTTTCAATCGTCAGGATTGTACGTTTGGGCTGCAGCTCTGAAACTTTTGCAAGGACCGCGATGTACACGGACACCTTGACGTGCCTTTCGAGTTTGGCCCTTGCGATGGTATGCTTTTGTGAGGTTGGCCACCATGATGTATTCCAGTCCTGTACCCTGTTTCCTTCTGTTCCACTGCCATGGTAAACAAATGATCCTTTGTGCCTTTTTCATGAAACAGCACTGCCAAAGAGTGTGGTTAACAACAGTGAGATGGAATGCAGTAGCGCCCAACTGCACGAGATTACTGGAAGTGTCTGGGGATGGCATGTTGTATGTACACGTTGAAGTATTTCTAGATGTTTTCGCAAGCATACCTCTCTCTACAATGGTGTGGCCAGAGGGGAGCACTACATTGTATTGTTCACATTGAATTTTGGAATTTTACAAGATACCAGTGCCTCCCAAACAAACCTTAACCCCCACTGTGACACACACAGTCCTGTGTGATTGCGCTTTTTTCCCTCTGACACACATCGTCCACTCATGTATGCACCTAGTGAACAAAAATTCTTTCGAGAACCCAGTCAAGGTAGTTATGCGGTATTATTTGTTTCAATTTTGTTATATATTTCCTCTTTCTTCCTACACCCCATTTATCATTACATTGTTTTTGCAAAAGGCATTGCCACAGTGTGAACATGCTAAACTTAGTTCTCGCTCGTGGGACAGACCCAATTATCTTGCAGCAGTGGCTTTATGTCATAGATTTGTTTTTATCTGTAGATACGTAAACATGTGCTTCTATATCCATGTTTACGCATGCATGAAGTATTTCTTTCAGACTTCCTGGCAAGGTCTGTAGTTGGTTAACCTTGGGTCGCAGCTTTCCTTCCGTTATTCAGGGTTTGGTTGGTTCCTGTTTTACATAGCACTGTCTTTTTAGTGCTGCACTCTCCCACTGTATTCACCTTGCTTTTTTTGAAGAGCAGGACGACCTAGTGTTAATGTGTGAGGCTGCCGTTCTTGGGCGCCTGATTAGTCGGCTAAAGTCTGTTCTGCACCACCTCATTTTTGCACCTTTGTAGTGGCCTGTCTACATACCAGAAGAGTGGCGAAATATTTTGTGCACGTTTGTACGTGTTTGTCTGCGTTATGCTGCGTGAAATAGATGTGTCTTAAGCCGACCCTCACGGAGCACTGCTCACTTGCTTAGTTATGTGCCCGCATCATCTTGCACTGCTCACGGTCCGTATGCATCTGTTAGTGAGAAGGGCAAGTAGTAACCCTCACAATTCATGTATCTAATGGGTTCCATGTGCCTACTAATGTAACAACCTGACGTAACGTAATGGAAGGGTATGGCAGCTCAAACTGCTCAGCCATCAGTCTGATCACAGTGAGTGACCAGATTTGATGATCAGTTTTTCATCAGTCTCATATTATGCACCACTGTAGTAACAACACCTGCAGTTTCACTGACAACACACGAGCGTTGCGAGATACCTGGTATATGCCATGGTGCTGCTGTTTCCCTCCAGCAGTAGTTGCATTCTGTGCTATGTCATGTCATCACACCCATGTATAGTTACAGCACCGTCCTAGGAGCCCAAGTACAATGTTAAACCTTGCTATCACTCTCAATGCTTAGCCCTGTTGGTGAAACTGCCCAATTTTTCGGGCGAGTTGGGATTGTGAATTTCAGTGCAGAATTACGCAGAAATAATCAGAATGAACAAGCAGGGCAATTTGTTCTGTTTTATTTAATGACTTCCGTGTAATTCTGCACTGAAAGTCTGACATATTTTACAAGTAAGCAGCCAGGTAGCATCAGTCTTCAGAAACTGTTGTCCAAGCTAGCTACTGGGCATATAATGTCGCACGTCGAGTCATATGTTGGAGGACATGACATTGATACCTAGTGAATGCGGACTTGTACGCCTTGTACGTACATGTCTATATGAGCATTATGTTGTACGACATCACATTGTGATTGCAAGGTGTGCAAGCCACCAAAGATGCATAACCAGACATGTGTGCAGTGCTCTGTGTGGCCCAGGCTTTGTCTTGATGTGTCACAAATGTGCAGCAGCTTGCAAGTGTGATAAACGTGTCAAGAGCTTGTTTTTTTGTTTGCTTGTTATGGAAAACACTGACTCGTAAAGCCATGCCTCCTAACTTATCCAAAAGCTTTGCTCCAATGCCAACAGATTGTCTACTCTAGTACTTCTTGCTGCTGGAAGTAATTTATTGCTCATAAGCATTCATCGCAGAAGCTCAATTCGTGCTCTTGCAGATCAACTCAGTACATGCACTTGTGTCTTCTGCTTCATCTTTATAACCAAAGCTCGAATTTCAGACAGTGGCAGCATATCATAGTGCAAAATCTTAAACAACATTGGCAACGATAGCCCCATTTCCTTATCACATTTCAGCGTCACACCAGAAGTAAAATACACAGACGAGTGTTTCCAAGTTGTTTACCCTCATCTTGTTTGGCGAGGCATTGCTGCAGGTGTGCAATTCCAATTTATGCTGAATGAAATGTTTGGGTACAGCAGCCAGGCACAGTATCAAACAAAATGCACTGTCGCACGACACCGCTATGGAATTCGAGGGAACAGGATAGTGGTTTATACCAGAGGAACTGGTTATACTGGGCTTTCTTGTCAACAGAACATGCAGTGAACAAGTTGAAGGCCTGCAGTTAATTTTACATTTTGTTTCTTGCTGTTACATTGTTGTCTGTTTGCTTGCAGTGAATAGCAAGGCAGTGTTGTGAGTGCACTGTGCTGGTTGTCTACAATGGCGCACATTTCCTGTAATAACTGCCAACATTTCTGTTTTTGTGAAGCCTCATTAAACATATGACTTCAGACAGCTGTCAGTCTTCTCACTGGTACACTTCCTGTGAACAATTGCAGTGTTGTTATTGCTATTTAAACAGATACAAAAGTACAGCACAGACAAGGATGAGTGCTTTTGTGTCCACTAGTGTGCATTACCACACTAGTATGTGCTTTAATCAACATTGTGATAATGCAAGACCAACTAGCCCAGCAGTCGGTCCAACTGAACTGCAATGTTCTCTGGTAGTACTTTAGTGGAGCACAGTGCCATCGGAATACTTAAAAGGTGTAAAGCCTTATAGGTCTCGTGTGAGGGTAGGCTTGGAATGAAAACTGGCGTGAGCACAAACGGTAAAAAAAAAGTCGCCCGACCTCTCAAGCTTGGCTTGAGGTGCGCAAGCTGCACGCTCACTTGTCTTTGTGAAAGCGTGAAGCCAGGCGATAAAGAAGATGAAGGTGAGTAAGCAGTGTGCAAAGTTGGGCAAGTTGGTAAGTATTCATTTTTGGTCAAACTGCGCGGTGGGATGGGACACGAAGAAAGAAGTGAGACAAACAAGCGTAAACTAACAACTGGGTTTAGAAGGATGAAAGCAGCCTTTTTAACAGTCTCAGGCCATATTACATGTCCCGCTAGGGGTCAACAATGGAACATCTACAAGCCATGAAAGAAGGTGCGTTATGGACTAACTATGAAACAGCTAAAATCTATCAAAAAGACACGTACCAGGCCATGAGAAAAACATGAAAAAAGCGCGATGTGCATGAGAACATAGGCACACACTTGAGCATATGCACCCATAACGTGCCTTCTTTCATGGCTTTTAGATAGGGGTGTGCGAATATTCGAAATTTCGAATATTTTTCGAATGGTGTTTGCTATTCGATTCGATTCGCACTGGAATTTTACTATTCGAACTATTCGAACTTCACAAAAACAAATACAGTCAATGCCCGATTAAAAGTGACCGCTTCAAATTTTCAATATGCTTCACCTCATTACACTCTCGTATTGCGGCAAAGCTGCCTTTCAAGCTCCGTTACGGTCGAACTTTGCCAAGAGAGAGCGTCCGATTGAAAGTGGTCCCTAGATTTTCAATATGCTTCCCCTCATCACACCCCGGTATTGCGGCAAAGCTGCCTTTCAAGCTCCGTTACGGCTGAACTTTGTCAAGAGACAGTCAACGTCCGATTGGAAATGGTCCTAAATTTTCAATATGCTTCACCTCATCACACCCCGGTATTGCGGCAAAGCTGCCTTTCAAGCTCCGTTACGGTCGAACTTTGCCAAGACACAGTCAACGTCCGATTGGAAGTGGTCGCTAGATTTTCAATGTGCTTCACCTCATCACACCCCGGTACTGTGGCAAAGCTGCCTTTCAAGCCCCGCTACGGTCGCAAATGTATTAACTCAAGAAAACACTGGTTCCAACATGGAGATGAAAGATGTGGCAGAGGTGGGGGCTCAATTAGTGCTGTTTTGGAGCTGAAATTTGGGCAGGAAGTCCGAAAAATCGGAAGCCGAAACTTTTTAGCATCCAAAATTTCAGATGTTCTTGTATATCGACATCTACGAGGCAGATTTGGAACTCCGGACTTGAAGGGAGCACACTCTTGTCCGCCACATCAGTTGGGCTTCCACAGAAGTTAAAAGAGGTGGAGAGGCTGAGGAAATGGCATCTTTGCCCATCACGTGTAAAGTGTTGTCGGCAACACTTTGGTTGCACCAAATCATGTACATAAATAGAATTCGGCCTCTACATTGCCTCATTTTTGATAAGACAACTATGAAACACCACCCCGCCAGTGCTTCACCAACCTAGCGAAAAGAAACACTTTCATAAGAATATGCATAGGAATCCTCTCTAATTTTTTTTTCTGCAATTTGGCTTCGAAGTATTCGAAAAATATTCTAGAAATATTCGAGAAATATTCAAGAAATATTCGATTCGATTCGCACTCACACTTCAATATTCGAATTCGCTTCGCACCCAAAATTTTGCTATTCGCACAGCTCTACTTTTAGATATTCCATTGTTAACCCCGAGAAGGACATGCCATGGGCTGAGACTGTTAAAAAGGCTGCTTTCGTCCTTATAAACCCAGTTGTTAGTCTACGCTTGTTTGTCTCACTTTTTTCTTCGTGTCCCGTCCCACCGCGCAGTTTCACCAAGAAAGATTATCCCCTGGCAGAGCAGATGTTGCGAAACGCTTCTGCAGAGTGGTGCCGGCTGCTTGGAGAGCATTAAAAAAAAGTGCAGTTTGCGTGACTCAGCCTACTGAGCGCTATGGAGTAACGCGGAAAGGGTGCACTATGGAAGACGCTGAGCCAGGGCCTAGTGGATACTGTGTTGGGCCGAAAAAGTGTGCAATGCCAGAGGAGGGTCAACAAGCACGAAATGAGGCATGACGAGCCAAACTGTTCGTCGAAATCTCGCTTGACATTTCAGTCTTTAATGCATCGCCACTAAGGCTTGTGCCTTTAAGTCATCTTAGACCCTCGAAATTTTCTTATTATAATGAAGGACACTGGGTAGTCCCCAAACATTTGTTGCGCTCACTTCGTCAATGCCTAACAGGGCTATGATGCAAATGTATTTATAAAAGAAGTGATTTCCTTGCATCTGTTTTCTTTCATGCCTAGCGAAATGAGTTTGACATTAAGAAATTTTAACACAGCAATGCATGGCAGATGCAAGAAGAGAACTGCAGAACATTGGTATTGTGATGTACAACTTTGCTTGCCCAGAGCATTAATTTGCACAAATTTTTTACTGCTGGACTGTAACGTGTTGATTTACACTCAAACCTCATTATAACAGCCGCATCTGCCACGAAAATAGCTTCGTTATATCCGAAAATTCGTTATAAACGTTTATTTGTAACACTGCAGCTATGACTAGACTATTCTTCATTTACTTCGTTATAACCGATAATTCGTTATATCCGAGTTCGCTATAACGAGGTTTGAGTGTACATTAGTGTGATGGAGCATGGCTGCTAAAACATGTCAGAACACATAGATGCTTTCCTTCCTTTCCTTGGCCTTGATACAAAATTGAGCGGCTCCAGTGATTTTTTTTCCTCTTCTTGCATCAGTCCCCGTAAAATCCGACTTCCTTGGCAATCCTACAAGGCCAGTTAGTCCACACTGCGTTCTCCAACCAAACAACCTTGTGCACTAGCAAATAAGTTGTTACTTTAGACTAGCCTCACCCTTGTAGGCTATTCTGTGCAAGGAACAGAGGCACAGACTCCAGGATGCAGGATTCAAATGCTGGTGATATCAAATAGTAAATGGAAATGGAGGCATAGCTGTGAGAAGTTGATGAGTGGCAAGTCTTTTGCTTCTTTAATTTATGCACTCTTCATTGCATCAGCAACAAACGCCATGCTGCAGCTGCTGCTGGCAGGCTCAGCAGAGCTCACAGTACTCCGTCCAACCGTGGTTAGGTGGGCCAAGTGGAAGTACCCCCACTGAGCGGTCCTTGGATGCGGTGATCAAGTCTGCCAGACTCGGTCAAGGACACCAACTGATGGGTTGCTTTGTCTGATGTACCAGTGCAAAAAAGACACACGGCAAGACGTCCCTTGCTAGGTGGGCAGTGTAGCAGCGGTCAAACTCGCTCTACCTTGCTTAATTGCAACTGGAATCTACTGGAATCACACTGGCTACCTTGTTCACGGTTGTTGTTGGCATAACACCACCTCACGTGACCAGTCGTGTGCAGGTTTCATTCTAAATGATTTTTCTAAAAAAATTACTCATTATAGTTCCAGGAAGAACTGCTTGCAAATGATGCAGTGTTAAATTGGTCCCTCTGTAAAATGCTATTGTGCCTGCGCAACAGGAGTTAAGTGGAAACATCCAGTGGCATAGACTGAAAGCCTCGGCACTTGAGATGATGAAAACCCGAGCAGCAGACATATCCTAGCTGATCATCAAAGGATACAATCATCGTACAGCGACAGATCCATGTCTTGAATGTTCGCTTCGTGCCAGAGCACCTCGCCCAGGAACTTGTGCTGATCGGGGTAGCGCCGGTACCTGCACGCAGCACGAGCGAGAAGTGGTCACCATAGGTGCTGCCGTTTGCTAAACATATAAAACGAAGATAGGAACACTTGCTGTGGACACTATAAGTGGCTCACTCGAGATGAACACAATTGTTCCGTGGCAAAACAGCAGGCATCAACACTCAACCAAGCAAGCCAAATGCTGCTCACCGTTGGCAAGATGCTGAGCGCTTGTGTAGTTAGCACAGTTTAGCCATATGGCACAGTCTGGCACCACTGATTCTTTAGATTTTTACGTACACTGAAATCTAGAGAATTCATGTATGCAAGCTTCCCAAGGGCTAGCTGCTACTACATTTCAGCCTGCAAAGAATCCTAGGTTCAGATAGTGTATATCGGAAACTGTCTGGTATTAACCAAACAGCCCAAGAACCAAGTTATTTTTCGTTGTTTGTCTCATATTACAGCAACCCTTTTACATGGTTATTTCCTTTGTAATCACAAGAGTATATCTGTTAGTGTATTGCCCATGGTGACCAGCCTCGTGCCGTTTTTGCCCGTTTTATTTGTATACTAGTACAATCTATTGACCAAGGTAATTGAGTTTCTTTTTTCACAGCTTCAGTATCAAAAAATGCCCATGCTTGCTGGCCTTTCATGAACCATGCAATTATATTTCAAACACAATACTTTGCATGGAGACTATCCTGTATCTATGCTTCATGAAACTAGCTTTTTACACACCCCATAGCTTTGCCCCAGTTGACTTCGTTCACTTTTGGATGAGTGTCGTAGGTAACAGAGCAAGAAATATATTTTATTTTTCTCGCTTAATTTTTAGTTTGAGTATGGAGTCCTTGACTAACTACTATCTTCAGCCTTTTTTGCTTATGCGCTAGCATTTTGCCAAAAACACTACAGACAAGTGGCATGCACACCCATCTGTATGTGTTTTTAGTAACACGGTAGCGCATAAGCAAGTATGAAAAGCCATTGACTAGCCCCTTTCATAGAGCAGTCTCCAGCCAACACTGATTTATACGTATCAAGCATTGTTTGTTGTAGGCTTGTGCAAATAGTAAATTTTAGGTTCGAAGCAAATATTGATTTGGTCGAACAATTTCGAACTGAATTCGAAAAGTATATATAACATATTATAAAGAAAAATGAGCATATTTGTCATGACCCAACCCAACTAACCTGCACAATATTTTTTAAAAATTGAAACAAGGCATGCGCAAATGTCATTCTTTTTGGTTCAAAGGAAGTGGAAGCAACTTTGAATTTGACTTTTCGTAGAATGCAAATGATAACCAGTAAAATGTGGTTTGTTTTAAAATTTGGTATACTTAGAGCATATATTCCAGTATAACAAGCTTTTAAACTTAAAAAATGATGACTCGATGTGGGGGTAATATGTTCATTTAACCTTGAAGTGGGACTTTGCGGCAGTGCAGATTTTCCCTGGATAGGTGTGTTCATGGTACAGCACCCCTCCACTGCAGTGAAACCAGCTTTACAGGGGGTCACATGCAGTTTACATGTCTATTCGTTCATTTCGAATACTTTGAAATTTCCAATAACTCAAATTCGTTTCGAAGCAATTCGAATACTTCAATATTCGTTCGAATATTCGTAGTGCTCGAATATTCGCACATGCCTAGTTTGTTGGATTAGGGAAGGAGTCGCTTTCTTTTTAAAGCTATGTCAGAGGATCAATGCGAAATCTCTGGCTTCAGTGGCACCAGACTAGTAATCTAGCGGAAATATACCATGTGGCTCCTTTTCCAATCTGATGAAAACTGTCTGTACAAGTTCCACACAAAGACATAGATGGCTTAGGTTGAAGTCCACTTTCGGTGTTTTGCCTAGGGTCGCCCGGTTAATGCTGAAAAAAGGAAACCTGCCCCTCTACCAAGCCCTAGTTGCTTCAGCCATTACTTGGGTGTGCTCAAAACATCCAACACTTACAGTTTAAAAAATACACTGCTGAAATGCCTTCTCACCTCCTGACAATGCCGCCATTGCAAGCGGTGTATAGCAGGCCTCCGTTGGAGGTGTACCGCAGCTTCCACACGGAATTTTTGCCATGTTCGCACAGCCTCTCTTGGACTCCGATGTCTGGCACGTATCCCGATACTGTGTCGCCCCCTACGAGCAACACACCTGCACAACACAATCATTGCAGAAGGGTGAACGAAAGCACGTGCACTCGTAGCTACAGCAACACAGGCTGCATCTACATAAGTAAAATAAGTAGTTATCGAGATATGGTCAGGTAAATCAAACTAGTCGAGCAATATGAACACCACATTTAATAAAAATGCACACTGTGCAATACAGTAGTTATATTCCACATACAAACATGACAGATGTTTGCAGAAATATGGACAGGGGCATAGAGCATGGACTGCACACCATAATAATTTTTCTATGTTACCCTGTTGTCACTTCTCCCCATGAGATTAAACAAGTCACACCTAGATATGAAGCTGTTGAAAGTGAAAATACTGACATTACCTACAAGATAACCATAGCAGAACACGATCCAAAAAAGGGCAGCATTCAAGCACTCACTGCGGAAGCCATCTTCAGCTGCTGCTGAGCCATAGGCCTCTGGAGTAGCTGCCACCGAGTTCGCACCGTGGCCCACTTCAAATCCGTGCAAGTACCGGCCGTCCAACGTGGTCACCTGGAACAGTGGACAACATCAATGTTCACCCATTCATGTGCATCAGAATGAGGATGCCGTTATTCACACCATCTGGCCACATGTGCAACTGCACAGCTAAAAGTTGTCAGCATCAGTTCAAAGGTAGTGTTCATGTCCCCCAATACAAAAGAAGGACCAGTGGGCCAACGTTTCATGTGTTTCTCTTTTTAAAGGCCAACTCCGGCGATTTTTTGGCCATGTCAAAGTAATGGTGCTTTTATGTTCCTGAGACGCTCCTGTTATGGGCATGATAGCAGAAATACTCGGCAAATTGGAGAATAATTTTAAATAAGCAAAAAAGCGCAACACCGAAACCGAAACCCAACCGAGTGTACTGTCTACGTATGACGTAGACGTTGTTACGAACGAACCCGGAAGTCGTGCAAGGCATGCCGGTCACGCCGGCGCGGAGTATGAAAACTGTAACAGCCGGGACGACCAGCGAAGCGCCGGCCAAACCAACGCTGTCTGTCGCCTTGTGCACAGCAGACGTTCGCTGTAGCGGCTGAAGCGCCGAAGTTAGCAGTGCCCTCGGCTGCGTCACTTCCGCCACCTTCCCAATACTGACGTCACAGACGCAATGTTGCCAGTAATTGTTGGAAGCCAGGAGGGCGTTTGCAGACAATCTTTAAAATTCATTTGCAAACAATCTGCGCATGTCTCAAGCCTGTAATTTGGCATAAATGACGGAAACGTGCAAAGGAACGTACCCAGCGAATTTCATTGAGATCCATCGACCTCGAAAAATCGCCGGAGTTGGCCTTTAAGCATTTACAACAGCTGTACAAACCTTCAATGATGGATGAGTAACATGCAAGTGACGCTAATTAACGACAGAAAGAGACCATTCCACAGTCCATGTAGCTCATACATGCAGACTGGTGTGCCCAAAGTTTGTGTCCAACAGGTCTTGAACAGCAATTTTTGAAAGCCAAGCCAAATACCAATAAAATGCACAAAACAAAATACAAATCACGCAGCAATGATACCAATCAAATATGACCTAAAATAGTTTCAAATAGTTTTCTAAGCAAGTTCTGAGCATGATGCAAGCTTTTCTGGTGTTTGTACAATTATGCTACACTATAACCTCATTATAACAAAATCACATCTGAGACGAAAATAACTTTGTTATATACGAAAATTCATTATAAACATGCATTCACAACACTGTATCTAATGACAGGACTATTTTTCATTTACTTCTTTAAAACCAATAATTCGTTATATCCGCATTCGTTATATCAAGGTTTGAGTTTAGTTGAGATTGTACTTAAGGCTCATCAATTTGCAAATGAGTGGGGACATAATCCCCCTATTTCATTCATACCCACTTGTCAAATGGTTGTATGCATAGCTCGGCAAATGCACTCATGGGTCGACTCACACAGGCTCACTCAGACTCGGATCGAGCTGTGGGTCTGAGTCGGAGTGAGTCCGGTTGAGGAAAATTTTGGCGAGTCTGAGTCCGAGTGGTCCCTAAGCACAAAATATATTTCTTGAGTGAGTCTGAGTGAGCTCCACATTTTTTGCCGACCTATGGTTGTATGTCAGTGTGAACACATTGAAGATCTGTTTGATAATGTAAATAGCAGTTACCCCACCTGAAAACCTAGCTCACTAGCAAAAAGTCTACTTTTTGCACCTGGCTGGGGCATTCGCATGCCCCAGGCAGGTGCTCTAATTACCTACCGTTGACAATAGCCCATTAGACGGCACAGCAGCATTTTTTTAAGAAGGTAAGAAAATGGTATAAATCAGCAGATAATGACAGCGTGAGAGTGAACCAGCTTCATCGGGCCTAACAACGCGAAAAACACAGACGAAGATGAGAGGTGGACACGGCACAGCGCTGACTTTCAACTGAATATTTATTGAAGAAAACAATATCATATACAGTACAGGAACATAACACCTTGTGACTAACCCAGCCTTGGCCATTCAACTAAAAAATACACTGCACACCTAAGCATTGTCAAATACATGCATAGAATGCGAAAAAATAAATAAAAATAAAAAAGGTGACCACTACCCAAAACCCGACAAGAGATAACGTAAGATACTCATCCACTACTAATATGGAAAGTTTGTTATCCAGTAAGGCAATGGATGGCTGGCTGACACAATGAGACCCGTTCTTATTTATAAAAATGCCTCCATAATCTCTCTTGATAGTTTGTCTGGGTGCCTGAAGAGCATGTTTGTTTTATCAAACAGCGGGTGGCACTCACAATCACGACAATGAATAGACAAATGCGAATGTGCAAAGCCTTTCGATGAACTGTGGCGTTCCCTCAGCCAAATATTCAAAAGCCGCCCGGTCTGACCTATGTACTGACAACCGCATGAAAAAGGAATTGAATACTACATGTTCCGGATGCAAGGAACAAACTTCAGAGCATGTTTCATACAGCATTGCTAATCTGTTCTACTCCCTTTTCTGTCTATCTACGCGCCTATTTAATAGGGAGTTTCAGCTTGAACGTATGCTTCTTTACGTTACCGTGTTACCGGATTACGTTTACCGCGTTACCGGAACTCGAGTTTTAGTAAAGTTTTTAGCTAAGCAAATGTAAATCTTCACGTACGTACGTAAACGTTTACGTTTGCACAAACCACTCAATGGTGATGATAACTGCATTTAAACTACATATAATTTAGATAGTATTGAATTACTGTTGCTTCAAAATCATAAAAGAGGTTTTTAGCGTTTGCAGTATCCTGGTATACTCAAAGGGGTGTGGCAATTCCGGGCTACCGGACGATGGTGTCGACATCTTGTGACGCTTCGTGCAACCATAATCATGGACGCGTTTGTTTTCGCCTAGTGATTTTGAGGGAAAAGAATTATTAAGAAGGCAACTCATTCGTAATTATGCCGCTGCAAGGCATTTACATTAGAAGTAGAATGACCGATGTTTCTCCAGTAACAATTTTGTGCTTGCCCCGCTAGATGGCGCCACCTATCCAGCCTGTCAGACGCCTTAGGCCTCTCACATTTAGGGATTCGGTATTCTAGCTCGCTCTAGTCTCCGTAATCCGGCTGAAACAAGGTGATCACAAGTGGCGCTCGCACTTTGGCTTATTTTGACTCGGCCGCTGGAGTCTCTGCAAAGCGGAGTAGCCATGAACAAAGGTGGATTTGCGAAATAGGGCCGTAAACGTAAAGCCTAACAGGCGAGTAGTTTACGTTCCGCAAGCCTCTGCGTTCCGTAAAGGTTCGCGCATGCGCAGAGTCCATTCGGTATCTCGTAACACGGTAATGCAAAGAAATATACATACAAGCTAAAAGTCCCTAATTCCTGGCAAATTTCCTTTGGCTTGGTTTACTGAAACCACGTTTTTCTAAACTTAGATGCGACTTTCTTTAATCTGTGAAAAGAAATGAACATATGGGTACAGAGAAAACAGCCATAATCTTCCTTATCGCTCATTTTTGAGGGCTGCCCCAGAAGCAACTTATCGCAGGTCATAGAAATAAGAGAATTAGGATAACCTGCTTCACGCAGCCTCGCCACCTGATTTTGAACGCTGTCAGGCATGCGATGGGGACAGCACTTGTTGAGGGCGGCCCTTACAGCGGAGGTTGCGATACCTTGTTTAATCAATCCGGAGTGCCCTGACCTGAAGTCAAGAAGACTTCTTTGACCTCGGTAGATAAGACCAACAAACATGATCTGCTTTGAAGGAGAGCCTAAGGTCTAGGAACTGCAACTCTTCCTTCTCTAAAACTTCAAAAGTAAACCTAACACCTTGTCCCTGTTCCTCAAACACGTTCACAACGTTGACAATGGACCTCGGGAAGTTAAGCATGCCGATAAAAACCAAATAGTGGAAAATGTGCGAAATAAGTCACCCAGGTTACTTTTAATTTTACGATCAGCGGAACTTAGAGAGATGTTGCTCAATGCAGGCGCTACGCAGGAACCTATGCAAACTCCAGCCCTTTGGATAACTGTCTTTCCTTGCCACTCAACGAACGTGTACTTCAAGTAAAATTCCAGAAGCTCTAGGAAGCCAGCGACCGGAATATGGCAGTTATCGACGAAGCCTAACTCACTCCTTTGCCCCTAGATGCAGTCCTTGACGAACTTCAATAGCTGTGCATGCGGCAAAGAATAATATAGATCTTCTGTGCCTATACTAAAGCCCAAGCAGCCCCCAGGGTTATTTTGCTCTAAAAATTATACTACTTGTTTACAGCGCTGGAGACAATGAACTTTCCAGGCATTAAATGGGTGCATAGACAGAAAAGGGAGTAGAACAGATCAGTAATGCTGTATGAAACATGCTCTGAAGTTTGTTCCTTGCATCCAGAACATTGTGTATTTAATTCCTTTTTCATCCGGTTGTCAGTACACAGGTCATACTGGGCGGTATTTGAATATTCGGTTGAGGGAACACCACAGTTCACTGAAAGTCTCTGCGCATTCGCATTTGTCTATGCATTGCAGTGTTGCAGAGTTGCCACTCCAGAATCGGAATGACTCCGGAATCATTCCACATTTTCGCGACCCCGGAATGGAATGGGGACAACGCTTGGAGGAATGGAATGGGAATGGAATTAAGCGCCTTTTGCATGGAACGGGAATGGGAATGGAATTAGGTCTTTTTCCAAAAATAGAGCACGTTTTCGTCCTATGCACTGTTTTTCAAACTTCAACCATTAGTAAGTCAGAGCCTCGAATTTAATAATAAAGCAGTATTTTCAAAATGGCTTGGCTGATTACAAAGCACCGTACATTTATAAGCAACGCGCCTACCACAATTCTGTCCTTATATAGACCGTGTTGCTCCGAAGTTTGTCTCTATTCTTCGCGTAACCGCGGCTCTGTGCCGTTGGCATCCGTCGTGCGGAACTACGGCGGCGGTATACCCTTTTGCAATACTGTGCCCCTGTCTAGGCGCTCCAGACGCATGGCAAAACTGCTTAGTCTTCTTGAGCACTACTTTTGTCAGCATAAAAATACGCAATGTCGTCATTTTAGCATTCACGCATCTAAGCTTAAACAATATTAACACCATTCGTTCAAACTTGCTGACCATGCAAACGCTATAGGTAGCGGGAGAACTGCCGCTATGGGAATTAGTGGGGTGGTCGTACTGCAGCAGATATGTCACCAAGGTACTATCACTTGACCTTGGTAACGTGTTTTGCGTACTTTTCCAGTTCTTAATGCATCTGATGACATCAGCTTTATGTTCATTCTTAACTCGATAAAACTATCAAGGTGCCTTTCCTACAATGAGGAATTACAGGAATGGAATTGAAAGGAATGGAACTGTGGTAAGTTATAATTCCCCGGAATGGAATTGGAATGGAATGGAGGCGCCCATTCCGCAACACTGATGCATTGTCACGATTGTGAGTGGCACCCGCTGTTTCATAAAACAAACGTGCTCGTCAGGCACCCAGACAAACTATGAAGAGATTATGGAGGCATTCTTTATAAATAAGAACGGGTTTCAATGTGTCTGCCAGTCATCCATTGCCTTACTGTATAACGAACTTTCCATATTAGGTAGTGGATGAGGATCTTATGTTACCTCGTGCCGGGTTTTGGGTCGTGGTTACGTTTTCTTTTTTTTTTCCCACTTTTTTCTCATTCTATATGTGTACTTAAGAATGCTTAGGTGCATAGTGTATTCTTTAGTCGAATGGCCAAGGCCGGGTTAGTCACGAGGTGTTCTGTTCCGTTTTCTTCAATAAAAATTCAGTTGAAAGTCAGTGCTGTGTCGTGTCCACTTCTCATCTTCGTCTGTGTTTTTCGCGCTGTTAGCCACGATGAATCTGCACCAACTCGCCCAGTATTCCATCCGGCTGAACCAGCTAATTCAACTGCATGCGGTGACAGACAGCCCACAATGTTCCAATATTGATATCTTGCTTGTATTGGCATGGTGAGGGGAATGGTTTCGGGGGTCCAAAGACCCCCTTCTTCCCGCCCCCTTCATATTTTTATACTTTGTATGTACACAAACATATATAAAGGGTGGATCGAATCATGGTCAGTGATGCCTCTGTCTTAGAACATGCGTGCTTCTCACTTTCTTTCCTGAAGCATGGCTCACTTAACAAGGAGGGTGTGTGGCCTTTTGTTAAAAATTGCAACCGCTTTCACATCATACAGCTGCTTCATACTTTGCAGACACGATCACCATGAGGCAAAGCAAAACATGATCAACTTGTACAGTGGACAAACGAAATGCTGTATTATTACTTTACTAAGGGAACACACCGCTTCTTTAAAGAATGTGGCTACCATGAAAGAGAAATTGACAACCACCCATTTTTAGTACGAAGCCATAAAGAAATCCATACGGATTTCTCAGAAAGAAAGCTTCTCAGTTGCCGAAAAATTCGTTCTGGTCCGGGGATCGAACCCGGGATTAACGCCTTTCTGGGGCCTTGTGACTTTGTACGAAAAATGGGTGGTTGTCAATTTCCCATCCTTAACCCTTTCGCCACATGGCAGAATTCCACAGAACTGATTAGCAATGTGGCTACCACTAATCTCACCATGTTAGGGAAATAGCCAACTATGTTTTGTATATGTTTGGGTGTAACGATAAATAAATCATTCAGTTGCGAGTGAGCGCTTGTTGTGTGTTACTCTTTCTTCGTCCTAGCTTTTATTGTGGGCTGTTTAAATCAAAATGAACTTGTTTGTTTGCAGTGCCAGTACCTGGTCAAGGGCTCAGAAATAAAAAGCGACAGTGTGAGCAGCTCACCTTGCAGACACCATCAGCAGAGAGTGACAGCACCGTGCTCTGGTGACTACGCACAAACGGCCAGCTACTGTGCAAGAACAGCAGGTCCCGGATTGCATTGTCGTGCAGCTGAAAACCAAGCAGTAGTCATCTACGATTATTAGGCACACTTAGTCTTCTAGTGGAGTAAGGAAACCCAATGCATTCCTTGTATAGCTCCCTCGTCCTCCATATCTTCATCATTTATGGTGTCTGTCCCTTATCTGGACTGTCACAATATTATGATACTAGATCACGTTTTAATATTAATAATGTGAATGTCATTGTGAGGGCATCTATATTTTTACCTATTTGTCTTCACACAATAAGATCACATAGAAAAGCAAAAGAATATCAGAGGACTTACATCATACACAAAGTCAAGTGGCAGTGGCATTCGAAGGTCAAAAAGAGTCAGCCCCTGCACAGAAAAAAAGCAAACGAAAAAAGAAATGACAGGCACGGCATTATTAACATTAGCTTTTTGAATCTGCTTGTAGTGACTTGCCAAACTGTTAGACAATATTTATAGTCTGTCAGCGCTCTAAAAATCTTCTATTCCTCATCCACTCTTCTGGTCAAATCTTGTATTTTTTATCGTCCGACCTAAAGAAACTGTGAAACAATAGTTAGGTCACCACCTATCCTGTATAAAATTCACGTATCATACAATGAAGGAGGTACAAAAATGAAGCAAATTCAGATCCAGAGATGCAGTTCGCATGCCCCGTGCCACTCTATGTTTGGCTGTGAATTTAGAAAAGCAATTAGCTATACAGAACAAACTGAATCAACAACAAGGCATTTTCGCACAGCGAGCTGCACGGTTTGCAAATGTTTCTCCACTGGAGTGACAGTGACGTGGATCTCGTGTGCACCTTTCCATTGGCTGAGCTGCAGACAGCCATGTTTGGGCAGATGGGGTCAGCGGCCAGGCTTGCTCTGTCCTTAGTGTCGTAGGCACCTGCGAGGGGACAGACTGCGCATCAGCTGTGGTCATCTGTCTCACCTAATAATGTGCTGTAGAGGGTCAAGTGGTTGTACGATATGTTGCAACATTACGCTGCGAGCAATACTTTTGACAAACACATAAAAAACTAAGACGTACACACAGAAGTCCAGCTGTGAGTCTACACCTGCTGCCATTACAACCCGTGTCGAGGGTGTTGCTTGCAGCACAGAGCTCCATCACATCTCACCTATTTATTGGCGCTGAGCCGTGCTCCCAATTAGGGTTGCAGAAGTTGCGCCTTTTCCTTTCCTCAACCTCTCCTCCTCTCACCTATTTATTCACTTGAACAATAAACT
Source organism: Rhipicephalus sanguineus (assembly GCF_013339695.2). Lineage (NCBI taxonomy): Eukaryota > Metazoa > Arthropoda > Arachnida > Ixodida > Ixodidae > Rhipicephalus > Rhipicephalus sanguineus. The sequence goes on from NW_023615699.1 coordinate 97,039, forward strand.
ATAAGATATAACAAATATATACACATAGTGTATATACTAAAGGTGTTTGTGTTGGCTGCAACACTGTTATTCGAGTTTTGACTGTGTATGAAACCTTCAATGACCCAACCAAAACATGCTACTTATGGGATATGAACACTACTTCCTTCTATTTACACTTCTCCAAGCCTGGCACCTATAACATTACAAGCAGGTCACTGCAGTTCAGTGCAGTGGTGGATATTATTCGAAAGAGGCCTGTAAAGCACTGCTTGCAAAAGGGGGAAAAAATAAAGAAAGAAAAACAAACACCAATGCCACTCAAATGCCAGTTTTCATTAAGCATACTCACAGTTGTCGTAGGTCATAACTTGCTCCCCACGTTCCACATCTATCACAGCCAACCTCCTGGCTGTGGTCGCTGCAAGAATCTGTATGGAAAAAAACTCGTAAGCACTGGCGTAAATCACAAGGAGGTCATGGGGGTCCTGACCCCCTTTGTGTTCAGGCTGGGGGGGACACCCCTTGCATTGTCCCCCTTTGAGATTATCTTTCAAATGCTATATAACTAAATTGCTTGAGAGTTAAGTATAGCGCAATCAACTTTTTTTTTTGTCTGTTTATTTTGTAGTGTGTGTAGGCCTGTGTTTAATACAATTCAGCTGTGTGAGACTACTGAAATCGCAACTGCCGCTTGACTGCTTTCAGAGAAGACTGAATAGAACAATGCAATTACACAAGCTGGGACCCATGCTCATTTTTTTTTAATTTTATTTCAAAGCATGAGTTTTATTTTTATATAAATAAAAATAAAAAATAAAATGGCTGCCATGCAAGATGTGTGTCCGCCCTAGTGATTAACCTGGATTTACACCACTGCTCGTAAGCAAATTTCTTGAAAAGTATGTTCCTATTTTATTCACATTCTCAGGTCAGGTGATCCTACTATATGTAGGCCTCCAAGAAAAACAGCCAGTGCAGCTCATGCAGATCAGCTAGCTGATCATTATTCAAAGCCCACTATGCCATCGACTAACAGCAGCCAACTAAGGCATGTCTTGGGATGGAGTGAAGATTCAATGAAGTTGGGGCATGACAAAACAAGTATTTTCCAGGAAAGGTGTGGAAGAGAGCTCTACAATGGTTTTCGTGCAGCAAAAGCCATTGGCACACGGTGCCTTTAGAAACAACTCATGAATCAAAAGAACTTATAGAGACAGTCAAGGTGGTTTGTATAAGAAAGCTTTTAGAATGCCAGTCTTCAAGAAAGCATCATTAAAGAAAGACAAGTGTGCTCATGCTCTTGTAGCCTGTGCTGCTTCCGACTAATACTAGCACAGAAAACAAATGAACTGCCAAGTTTATTACCATGCTAAGACTTAGATTAGTCTTGGCCAACTACTTAATAACCCCAATTCAAGAAGAGAAAACTCCAGAGCAGTGATCTATCCATTCATATCCTTAGACTATCTATCATTTTATATTTGCGACATTTTTACCTTTGAAACTCTTCTACAAGGATGCAGTCAATGCAAAATAACACGTTAAAATCCAACATGCAAGTTAGTGTTCATAAAATCAACTTGCACTTACACGTGAGCCGTCACTGGTGAAACGAACTGCATTGATGTTGCGCGTCATTCCCATGGATGCTATCTGCACGTGACACAAATGCAAGTTGCAATAAGCACATGCTCTAACACCTTAATTTTAGTTCACATCACAGAAGATACCATGGCCTCGCTAGGATATGCTTTAAGTTGTAACCTTAACTATGTAGGAAAGGAGATGGTTTTCAAGGGCTCGTTTTTCTTTGTTAGAAACAATATTAATGAGAACTAATAGACAATAATGCCAAGGAAAGTAGAGGGGATGTTATTTGTAGTAAGTAAGATATAGATGTGAAGAAAGTAAAGTGGACGAAAAGATAACTTGCCACCGGCAGGGACCGAACCTGTGACCTTTAAATACCGATGCTCTACCACTGAGCTACGGTGGCAGTCATTCTCCCGTCCACTTTATGTGGTATATATGTGCATATGGTATATATGGGGTATATATGTGCATAACCTTAACTATGTGCATAGGCGTGCACACAGGGGGGGGGGGGGGCGGCCGCCCCCTCTAATCAGCTAAAGGGGGGGGGGCAAAATCTGCCCCATACACTGACTTAGAAGGGTGGGGGGCGCTGCGATGAACCTTTGCCCCCCCCCCTGATGGGGAACCCTGCGCACGCCTATGACTATGTGTTACGCAAGATTAAATTCCGACGTTGATTAATCATTCAGCACGACAGCTTCGGATGTTAATCTTCCATACACAAGCATTTTCTCCTCATTTATGAAGGCATTTTAGGTAGGCTTGAAATTATCATTGAATGGCCAAGTGAGTCACGGACTACAATAAATAAGATAATAGACACTGTCAAACAAACAGATATTGGTTTAAAATGATGTGCACCAAGAGAAACCACACAGCACCATTGAATAAGGAGCACAGTAACGACCACTCCCACACTGAAAATTAGTTTATTTACCTAGAGGACACTATCAAATGACTAATAATAACTTAAATGAACATGGCATGTAGCAGAACATAGCATATCTCAGTTAAATAAGATAACTTCCTGACATTTTAAGACAACTTACTACAATATCTATTTCACAAGAAAACAGATTACCAACTAGCTCAGCAAACCATCCATCTGAGATAACTTCCACTCTGCACTAGAAATAAATATTTAAAAAAAAACTATGATAGAGCCGTGATGTGGATAAGTAACTGGGGCTGATTTGAGGCTGAAGTTAGATAAAGTAAAGAGATTGGTGCAAAAGAATAAACAGCTGTCAATGATTGATACTTGCCTGATAACACATAAGCAGCTCCATATGCTGTGCTGTGTACAGATTGACTTTTCCATCATAGGCACCCGAACAGAACAAGTACCTGTCCTGTGTAAGCAGCAGGAAATACATAATTAATTAAGTCATAGCACATAACAGCTGCAGATGAAGGGTCGTCTAAGCTGAATTAACGTAACACTTCCATGACTCCTGCAGTAAACATGTACTTCAATATCAAAATGATTTGTTTGCTTACTATTATTATTTCACAGCCATCAGCCGAGTAGCAAGCTCCCTAGCGAAAGCTAAAAAGACACGACACATATAAACCAAAATGAGTAATGGCTTAGTTTGGCAGAATACCACAGCGCGAGCAAATTATTGATTGCATCTCTTATTGCTGCCTCTAGATTGCAGCTTATTTCTAAGGAAATTGGAATATTTGATTAGCGGCGAAGTTGCAAAGCCGTCCGCAGCATTTTTCATGCGATCTTGCCTTGTTTTGCCTTGCAAGCTCGTTTAAGCCAACGAGCAAAAAAAAAAAAAGTGAGAGTGGGAGGGGAGGGGGGATCATGCTAACAGGTGGTCGAGAAAACGGTACTACATCGCAACAGATTTTCCCCTCATATTTTACACCAGCATAGGTGCGTCTGCAAGGGCGTGACATTTACCTTATGAAGGCAAAACATATCTTTACAGACTGTCATCAATCAACATTGCGAGCGTATGAAGAAACAAAAACATATCAAGTCACTTATCAGTGCTTCTCAATTGCGCGAGCGCGCGGTGGACGCATCGTGACACAAGCATAGCATTGTAAATCAACTCGGCGCTGGCGCGTTGTTGGATACGCATCGCCGTGAACGGTACGTGTCAGTTCCTCGAACAGCTGACCCAGCAGTCGAGGCGTGTTTACAGGAGGAAGACTGAGTTAAGGACTACTTACCCGCGGGCTGAACGATACTCCGCGTACGCTACCTTGGTGGTACCGCAGAAAAACGGGGGAACCCTCCTTTTGCATTGCTGTTCGCCGTGTTTGCGTAGGGGCCCGAGGCCCTTACGTGATGGGACACAACAGCAGCTGACGAATGCCTGCACGCTCTGTAACAGTCATCTCGGTTCGACCCGAAGGGCACGCATTTTTGTTGCACGCAGTCCCAACCAGTCCAGCGCAGAGTCGTGGACTCGGCTGCACAGACGCTAGAGCAGCGGAGTAAACGCCTGCGCCATACGGGTTTCATTGCGCCAGCGTCCATCAAGGACTCGCAACCACCGCGTCGAAGGCATCCTCCTCGGCTGCTTGGCGATGCACTATGCGCTCGGAGACGCAGCGGTCAGACACCTCAGATGGCACGTTTCGCGTGGCACGCTGTTCACCACATGGCGACGAGTCGAAAGTGATCGAGCGTCTTTGATCTGCGCAAAATGCACGGCTGTTGCTTGCTCTTCCTGCGACACAAATCACACACAGCAGCAGACATAACGAAGCGAAGCGCAAAGCGCGGTGTTAATGGCAATGGGGCTGGCCAGTGGTATCCGAAACCGAAACACTAGTTTAAACGATCACGTGTGTCAGGCAGCAACGGTACTGCATGCCACTTCGATCAACGTCGTAATATTACTGATAAAACACTAAAATATCTAGATCAAGAAAGGGAGTCCTTTTTGAGCTTCAAAATTTAGCACTGAGCTTTCGAGCGCGATCTGGTGTCCCGCTTGCGTGTCAAGGTGTAAAAGTATTTGAAGGTGTTACCGTGTTACGTTGTTTTCATTATGGCCGGAGAAAATAGAGATCAAGCTTTTCCTCTCAAATTTCGCCACAAAACGTTGGAGCCGTTAGTGCCAGTTGACACTGCACGGAGGCGTTGATTTTCCATTTGCCCGGAAGTACAGAGGGGTCAAGTAGGACCTGACGTTGTTGCGATCAAAAGTCTGAAGTTCCTGCAACATTCATTCCAGCATTACAAGTATTGAACAGAAGGGGCCAAGCCCCCCCTCCACCGGGTGGTGGTTGGGGATAGTGGAGATCAGTGGTTGGGGAGGCCTGACGCCTCTGGTGCACGGTGCTACATCTGCAACGTCACGAAGCAAAACCTACTCTCTCTATTTCAGGAAATTTTCGAAAGTTCCTGTGTTGTGTTTTTTACTCTGTTAAAGCCAGGCTTGAACCTTTCTTCTCCGTGTTCGCAGCAAAGCTAAGCGGGTATGTGCCATGGATATTGGGCAAGCTCCACTGCTCACCTGCGGTCCACTAAAAATGAAGAAACTGTCAACAACTAGCCTAGCAGATGTGCCAAGCAGCTCCTACCATAGCATAGTGATGTATAGTATAGTATAGCAAGGGGGGTGGGAAAGGGAAATGAGGAGGAGGGTAAAGCATATCATAGCCTCGTCCAAGGGTGTGGGGAATGGAAGTGAGGGTGAGATGAAAGCATAGCATATCCATATATAGTATTGCACAGCAAGGGGCGGCAAAGGGAAGTGATGGTGAGGAGGAAGGGTAAAGCATAGTTTAGTGGAGGAGAGGGTGAGCGGAGATGAGCAGCGGCACTGGTGGTAGGGCGGAGTTGGGCATGGGAGAAGGCAATGTGCAGTCACGCAGGTGGTGTGATGTTAGTGGTGACGCCCTAACTTTGCATTACCTTGCACTCCATGGCTGAGGCTTCCTCTAGCTCCGCTGTCCTTCGTTCTTTACAATGTTATGTCAGTTAAAGCCACGTACAATTTTTTGTTTGCCAAAATATGGCTGGCCTATTTAGTCCTCAGATGTATACATCTATGTATACAGCGGCATCACCATTATAAAGTTGGCACGTGGGAACCATTTCTAATCTTTTAAGTTTGAAATTTTTTACAAGCATGTATGTCGCAGTTAACTGCATGCAGGTTTGGCCTTCCGTATACCAAACACGTTTCTTGAATAAAAGATTCAGTTGATAGTCAGGGCTGTGTCCGGTCATATGACTGCCTTAGCTTTTTTTCTTGTTCTTGTTGTGCTGCAACATAATAAACTAGCACCAACTAGCCCAGTTCACTGTACTCCTATAAAGCTTTGTTTAGGGCCCCCCCCCCCCTCTATTCGAGAAAACCCATTTCAAGAATCAGCAACTCTGATTTCCTTGTAGAACGTGAGCTCCATGCATCAGGTTTACTTTATTGATTTCCTATTTACAAGATGCCTAAGCAGATAACAAAACCAACTATCCACACATCATAGTGACAACACATGAAGACTTCAAATGACGAAAACAAGGAGATGAAGGTAACACTGCTTGTTCCATATGTCTGTGCATCTACTCATGGCTTGCTTTGCGAGGCCTCTTTCCTAGCAGCATCTTGGAGCAATTGTGTGTCCACTTCATCTGCTGGCAGCTGAACATAACGCACAACGGAACCTCTTATGAAGCAGTTCTTGACAGAGAGCTGGAATAACAAAATGAGCCATTTTAGCATACACCTTTGTTGGTAACGTGAGTACACAAGCTGTCAAATTTGGCTACAAGGAAGGAAGCACTTCGCTGTTTCCTATCTATGCAAAGTCTGGTAATCACACTGCAATAGACAAGCATACTATAGTCGGCCACAACTTAAGAAGGCAGGAGAGGGCCCGCCAAGATAACTGAAGCACGGCACCCAACTGCCTCGGCGATCGAAGAAGCAGTCCCACTCACCAAGAGACAAAAGTGATCCCCGCCACCAGAGGGCGCATGTTGTAACTGGGAACAGGCGCGGGAACGAGTGCGGGAAGAAGAGGAGGCACGTTGGATCCACAACATGTCGGAGAAGTCGACGCTAGCGGTGTACCGGTGTCACAAGAACAGTATTGGCATGGTACACTTGTACGACAACTCTCTTGGCAGCAAGCTACTATTTGAGGCGAGAGCTGGTGCACTCCGCACACTTGTACGCCTTAAGGCTATTAGCAAGGATGTTAGTGATGTGCGGTGTCGTGTGTGCGGTCTACAGGACGAAACTATCGAACATGTGGTACTGCGGTGTGAGGGCATTGGCCCAGCGATGACGGATGGTGCCTCTCTGGAAACTGCTCTGGGCTTCGAACAGGCCGGCGGAGATGACCATAGTGTGGACAGAGCCGCGGTCGCAGCGACAAAGGGCCGCCTCGAATGCTGGCGAGCGGCTGTTGCGGCGAGACATTCTTGACTGCTGCCTAGTCAGAGCGGCTCCTGTTTCTTCTCCCCCCCCCCCTTTTTTTCTTTTTTCTTTTTTTTCCTACCATTTTACTGAAAAAACAGGTAATAAGTAGAGCTTCATGTTTGGCTAAGGCGTGGATTCCACGTCCACCCGTTGCGAAGGGTTGGCCACAAAGTCATCATCATCATCATCAACAACAACGCCAGACAGAAAAGACTGTATGCGACAGCGCTTTGCTCTCATGAAGCAGACGTGCCCTAAAGTGGCCACTGCACTTGGCTGCACCTGTTCAGCAGCTCCTCCATTATCGGAATGCCTGTGATCATTCCTTGTTATGCTCCCTCACAACTTTCCTTTCCAACTTTAGTCGTCATTTTCAATAAAATGTTGAATTCCTACAATTAAAGTCGTTCCTTGGGGCTCCTGCATGCGCAGTTCCAGCCACCTTATTTAATGAACGCGCAACAAGAGGTAGGCAGAGGAACCACAGTGATAGCGATTAGAGTAACTGCTAACTCACACAAGGGTTCTGTTACATCACTGTAATTCAGGAGGTTCCTTGAGGTCAAACTCTCCTGACAGATTCTAGAAATGTGTATAGAGCTCTTGCAAGACCTTTCGGTAAAATGCTCAAGAGATAAACATCATCATCACTGGTGTTATTATTATCTGCTGTTCAACTCAAAGTGCCTGCTTCTCCCCCTTCACATAGTGTGCGCTGCTGTGATTTGTTCCTCGCGATCTCGCAAGCGCGAAAAACATACAAGACGCATTACAGCACTCCTAGCACATGCGGCAGATTCGCCCTGAAACCATACTTGGCTGGTCACACAAAATCAGCGTAAGCTTTGAAATGCAGCAGCCAACAAGTTCGAATAAACTGTGCAGTCGTATTTCGCGCCATAATTCACGGAGATCAAATATTACTCACCATGTGAGGATATTTGTCCTGCTCAGTGACACTGATGTCTGTTAGCTTTATGTTGAGATACTGGTCCACTGAGTGTAGAGTTCCGCACATACTAGTCAAAAAAGAAAAAAAGATTAATTCAATATAAAGCATTCCAAAGGCGCATCGCAGCTTGACAGACTCCTCACCTCAAGTCGTTTTTCAACTCAACAACGACATCCTTGCCGACCAAGGACTTGAAAAACGAGTAGAACAGCTGTAAAAGCCATTACATAAATATAAACACCAGTTTGAATTTGTTCATACCGTTCATACACCAAAACGTTTTGTCAACGCAAACGAGAAGTAGTAAGCAGGCATAAATGTTCACTTTCTCGTGCGCTAGTGTGTCGCATCTCTAAGCCGACAGGACAGCGAATAAGATACATGAGTAAGCTTCTCACCATGTTCGCAAACACGCAGCAAGAAGGTTTTCTTGAAAGCACAAGTCAATTTCCCGTGCGTGACAAGCGTGCAAGCGTTGTAAAGGAAGAGAGGGCAGAGATGGTACCATGGTACGCAAGAGTTTCTAGTGTCGTGAGCGGCCGGTGCCTGGCGCCACCGGCGCTACCAGAGAGCGAAGAGCCCGCACGGCCTCCGCGATTAACTCAACTAAATTGATAGATTACGTACACTGTTGAATTTGGAGCACGCGCTCAGTCTTCCTTTGAGCGGAAGACTCTATTTGCCAAAAATGTTAATCTAGGAAAGTGCAGATACACTGTAGTGCAGATGAAGGTGCCGAGAACGTGATTGCGCTGTGACAGGCGGACATGTCTGCCCGGCAACGGTTGCTTTTCTTGATACTGTTCACACAGCTTACTCTGCGTCTTTGTTGTAAGATAATCACCGGGTGATTGAAACTAAGGCACACACACGAGCGTCCTTTTGCATTCCTCTCATACGTGCTTGGAAGAACCAGCAGCAACACACCCTAAGACTAACCTACAACATTTTCTTTTTCCGTAATTTTTCTCCCAGAAACTTATTTGTTGTTCAAGTTCATATTGAATATTTCCCTTCTAAAAAGCAAGTTCTCGCTGTTGGAAAAAATTTGAAGCACATACTAATTAACTCAAATTATCATAATGAAATTTATTGTTAATTGCTCAAGGGAAATGTAGCTAACCTGCTGGTAATCAACAAGATCGAAGAAAAGAGAAGAACTATAGAAATTTTCAGCATTCTGACAATGGTTTCGTCGTTCTGACAACATTAATGATTCTAACAAGAAAACCCTTTTCGTGTCGACGGACCAACAACACACGTTGAAACCAAGGGCGTAGCCAGGGGGATTGGGGGGTTCAAACATGGTTCAACCCCCCCCCCCCCCCCCCGAGATTTTTCAGTTTTGCTTGCGTATATATACACGCGCACATACAAACGCACGCACGAACATACATAAAGTATGGTTGAACCCCCCCGAAAAAAATTTCTGGCTACGCCCCTGGAAGGCGAGGAACATCAGCGCAGCTGGCTGAAGTGATACACAAACTAGCCCACAAACGAGCGTGTCTCGTTCAAAATGTTCATGGGGAGATATTATCTCAAGTGGACGAGTGTAGCTCATTCAAAACGGTGAAGGGGTTAACCTATGCTGTATTCCGAATGCTGGCAAATGTGTCACATTGGATACAGTATTGTAACTCATTCCTGTGAGCCTTTGTGTCTGACTGTAGTGCTTTTCCTGAAACGAAAGTGTTTTTGTTGATAATCAAAAAGTGAAACTTGCACAGAAAGCAGCCTATGTCCATCCTGCAGGCTACAATGCAAGCTGCCCACTTTTTTGAAGCATATATCGAACTCCACCAGATGACAACATTGGTGTGCAGCACAAAGGGTCACCCTACAAAGGGCTTAGTCACAGACATTGCAAGATTAATAAAATGTTCACAATGGCAGCCTTTGGTTCCCTTTCAATTAAAGATTGCTTTTGTTGCCTGTCAGTAACCTCTTGTTATATAAGCATGAAAATGCAGTGAACCATTTATGATCTGCTCAATAAGTGTCACCAGTCATACATGCTCATAATTTGTAGGCGTGTCCTAATATACCCAAGTTGAATTGAATAATCAGTAATTATCACTATTTTCTCAATAGCTCTTGAATTGTTGAAATTTGAAATATTGCTTATGTTTGGGAGTGCATTTTCATATGCTGTTATAAATGCTAGCAGCTGGTTGGACTGTGCTTTAGGGTCTCTTCCAGATTGCTCCAGTGGTGAACGTATTTACCATCGTCGCTAAAGATCCTTCTTATATGTCTCGCCTGTCTGACAAATATTTCTTGCTTGCAGTGTCGCAGGTGATGACTACAGTAATCGAGGTATTGTTGTCTATCTGTTGGTTTTCTGTAGAGTGTCGTCTTTATTTTTCTCTTTAAATTGATACTGTTGTGTTGAGGTAGATAATTTCAGTGGAACAATGGCGCATGGTAAATTTAATACTAGGGTAAGAGTTGTTAAAACAATTCATGGATGTGCTTAGTGCACTTATGCCATGTTCCCATATAATAAACAAAAATTTCATGAGCAAGGGTGATTGCTGGAGCCAACATTTCAACAAGTGGTCTTGTCGTCTTCAAAGCTGCAACCTTGAAGTTGCAGCATTGAAGAAGACAAGACCGCTTGTCAAAATGTTGGCTCCAGTGACACCCCGTGTTCATGAATCTTTCATCGCTTCAAGCTTCCATGTTCTACTGAACTTCTGCATATAAGAAATATGTCGTCTATGTAGCGAAGAGAGGTACAAGGCTTCAGAGGAGGTGACTTCAAAAGCTCTGAGTGTCCTATAAAAATGTTGGCATATATTGGTGCTAAAGGAGTTCCCATACTAGTGACAAAAGTTTGTAGGTTGAATCAAATTAAAGATAGCAAAGTGTAAGGACTAATTTTGGTAAAGACAGGTAAACTTCAACACTATGTGTTCGCTTGCTTCCCTTGAGTGACTTCAAGACTACATCATTCCCTGCGGGCAAATTATGTTTGCCTAGGTCAGGTTCAGAAACTTGACATTGTCAGATTGGCCCCTGCAACGACGCACCATCCATGAGACTAGGATTTTCGTGTGCACTAAGAACATAGAGCGCATGTTGCAGGGTCCGAGCTTGGACTTGTGTTCCATAGTGTCCAAGCATTCAGAGGCGTAAAGGCTTAGAACGTGGGCACACCTGGAAGCAATCTGATGCTGTATGGGTGCTTTGTGGAGGGTCGGTAGGATATGACCAATAAGAGGGCTAAGAGAAAAAGAGAAGTGATAAGTACTTGAACCATCTTTGCGTTGTAATTCAAGTACAATGCCCTGAGCTTGACTGTGGTGTTGTTGACACCCAAAGCGTCACAGTTGAAAGCCTGCCTTCAGGTTCACTTCTGATGGACCAAACAAACCATAGGCAATCTGAAAGCTGTCCCGGAGCATTTCAGAGACCAGAATAGGCACTGTGATGGCATGCTTTGAATTTACTACTTCTTTTCCATAAGTCTTGTGATTGCTGCTCCGAGATCAGGCCAACTTGTTTTTATACACCTGTAATTTTGTAGTTAACGAGGCCTTGCACCATTTCTATGCTCAAGTTTGTGCCTTTTGAAATTCCAAGGGAGGTCTTTTGTTTGAAGGTGCTCAGGAAGCTCTCTACAGTGGTACTGAAGGGTTCGATGCTGTTTATTACTTCGCGTTTTTGTATTTTTATATTCCTAAAATATCGGTAAAAGAAGTCATCCCGAGAACGAACTCCGATTTATACAGTTGACCCCGCATGTGCGTTTTTCACGAACTCTAATTTTTGTGCGAACGTCGGCTGCGCATCCTTTTCAGCGAGTCGATACGCCAGAGGCGTTTTTTTTTTTTTTTTCTTGCGCAAAACGACGTTGCTGCTGATGTTAGTAGACTCGCGACCACCGAATGGGACACGATGATGCTTCCATTGTCCGTCCTCTCCGCCGTCAGCGACAACGCGATCGTGGGAACGAATAAAAGAAGTTATGCTACAAACATGGCTCACCATGACTAACCTTGGCACCGCGCCACAGTTCGGTGCGCGGCATATCCGCATGCGTGTAGGCGGAGGCCGCACAGCATATACATTACGCATGCACGTCCCTTCCACCTGTTGCGCATGATCACGCCAGTGTTTTCTTTCATTCCTACTTATATTTGAGCTCGTGTTCAAAATATGGCAAACATGCACCAATCCGAATCTCAATTACCACAGTGAAACGACCATGATTTCGCTTGCGGTGAGCGCAGTACCTTCACTTCGCTCAAACAAAATCGAACAGATATATGTCATTCACGATGTACCAAACGGGTACTTTTGATCACGATTGAACCCTGATCGGGATGGAATTTCTGGATCACGATTGGTTCTCTTTCGGTTCCTGCGCAAATAAGCCAATCGCGTTCAAGAAACTCGATTACGATCGAAAGTGCGCCGTATGGCGTAGACGACGTCGTGCGCTAGCGCTCGATGTTTTTTCATAGCCTGCCGTGTTCGACTTCACCTACTGCCACGTGGCCGTTACCTCGAAAAAACAACACTTCGTTCACAAAGATTTCATAGCGTGGTTTGAAACGCAAAAGATTCTACCGACCGACGCCTCGACCACATCCGAATCGCGAAGGGTGGAGTCGACGGAAGCCGGAAATCACGTGAGCAGGCCGAGGAATTTGGTGGGGCTCTTGCCAGCTCCATGGGTCCGCACTTGTATGCTACCTGTTCGCGGAAACCGCGGCTCAGATGGAGTTGACAGGCCGTCGAGCGATGCGAGGACGAGGTGCCTAAGCCGGACGCATCGGAGGCAACCGTTTGCTCATGTGATGTGAAGTGTCTCGAGCGCGGGGACAACGGTCTTGCCTTCCAGACGCGCTGCAAGGCGTTAAGATGGCGTCCGAGCGAGAGCTGAAAGCCGTGGAGCGTATCAACCTGCGAAACACCATCAACCAGTGGAATGCCAATCGTCTCGACCTTTTCGAACTCAGTGAACCGAACGAGGTAAATGCGTGCTGGTGCTCTGGAGCCGTCCGTCCGTAACGCGGGTGTGTTCTGACCGTGCCTCGTGTGCGTTCAAATGTGTCTCGGAGCCCAACTTCGGGCCGAGTCTTGAAGTGTGTCACGTCAAGATGGCGCCTTGGTGCGCTTGTATTACGCGGAATTGTCGCTTTATTAGCGGCTTTGAGAGCTATTTCCGGCTTCCCTGAGGGCTCGCTGTCAGCTCCGGTGCCGGCGACGCCACTGTCATCGGAGCACCCGCGGGCACTGAGGCATGACAGTCGCCGTTAGCGGCGTCCTCGCTCACGACCGAAACTTGACAGTTTACGAAGCTTGAAATTTTGCTGCTACCTTGCTATGACTCGTCGCTTTTGCAGCAAAGTGGATAACGCCAGTGTTGGTGCTCACAGTTTCGTTATCTAATATACGCTTACTTTAGTCCACGTTATCATTGATAGTTGCAGGATGCCGAACGTGAAGACGATTCGTTCCGTCTTATAATTCTACACATTTATTCGGGCGAGGCCGCTGCCTTCCACGTTTGTAATGGGACCCCTCTACCGTTTCTCGTAGCGTTGTTGGGGTTGCCCAATATTGCAATGTAAACAAGCAAAATGACTGTTGCAGCTACCCAACGTCACCAGCGTGCCTGACGCAACGTTCAGGGATGCGTGCGTGCTACGTTGACATTTTTCACAGAGTTTGACCCCGTTTTAAAGCCAGTGTGTTTGTTGAAAGTTGGTGATTCCAGCTCACAGACAGACAAAATGCAACTCGTATTAGGGTGCTGGTAAGCCAGTGACAAAGTGAGCGTAGGGATGTTTCTCACTTTCATACAGAGCCTTCACATTAGGCCCGTTTAAGAGAAGGCACACACCACAAATGAAAATGGTCATCTTGTATTGCACTTTGCTGCACCTACTTGCTGCAAGGTTAAAGGGTGCACTGCCCTGTGGCAGCACTATGATGCCTTATTCGTGTCACACTGGCACAAAAAATGGCATGGCCTTCCCAAATGACATTTTTTTTCAGTGTAGCTGCACACACGTCTAAACTAATGGCATTTGACATGATGTCAATAATAGTGACTTAAGTGAGCAATTTTGGGGTAATAATAAAAAATAAACACATATTTTAACAAGTCTTGTGTGTGTTAAAGGATCGTAAAATGTTGAAATAAGCATACTATGGTGCTATTAGCTTGAGTTTGTCACTGCCTCTTATGGTGTTGCGACCGAATCTGTAGTGCCTTTCATGCCGCCTTGTGGCAATTGCCCTTTCATGCCGGAGTTGTGGCAATTCTCAATTGAACTTCGCTATAGTGCAACCGCAGAATAGCATAGCAAGCACATTGGAAATTTTTCTAGCTGTACCAACAGTGTAATTTCTTATTTCCTTATTTTACAGCTTGTATGCCTACATGGTTTACAATGTTAATATTTCACCATAAAATCAAAGGTCGAGCCTTAAAGGAATGCTGACACAAAATTTGTGAGAACCTCTATTTCATGCTCTTACGGCACTTATCTAGTGCGGCGATTGGAGAAGGAGCTGGGAAGAGTGTAAATATCAGAAAAGCTCAGTTCACTGTGCGAAACTTGCTGGCTGCTGTGATTTTGTTTCAAGTGCGTAGCACTTTAGGGGCTCGGCTTGTTCATCCACTGTCTCATGTTGCATGGTCACGCAGTGGTCAATACAGGCCTAAAACAAGGCTAACAATGCTCAAAATCAGTGCAAAATAAACTGACAAGGTCTAAAATAATATAAACTACAGATATAACCCAGAATTAATTGCAATAATTTACCTAAAATCGCAGAAAATTCTTCTGAAACATCCGGCTAATACCCGCGCCGCGCAAGAGAGGGTGCCACTGCCTCGGCAAGCGCGCGATTCCCAAGGGAATAGCTGGGTTGCCCATGCTACGCACTTCCTCAGGTTTCACGATAGTGGAGCTGCATTAAGCACAGGATTTAAAACTACACCAAGACCTACACAAGAACTACGTTAACTGCAGAATTAGCGCTGGATTAGAGTGGAATAAGCGCTACATACTTTGTCATCGTCACCTAACTCGGGCAACAATTTGCATGAGCAGCCAAAGTATTACTGGTGCTGAGCCATTTTCATTTGATCATTTGTGAAGCAGCATGTCGGAAAGTGAAGATGGAAGCAGTGACATCACTACATTGGCGCGACTTTTGGGTTGGGCTCACCAGCCACTCACGTTGCTGTTCACAGCAGTTTGCTGCTATACGTTGGCCCACTTTTATGTGTTCTGTAAGAATGTGTATGTGTAACGTGTAAATGGCATGATGTAAAACTTTAATGACTCGTACTTGGATCGGGCAACGCTGATTTCAAAAAGCATACAAATCTCTGGGATGTGGAACTATCACACGTGTCGAGCAGACGGCACTGCGTGATGGAGAGCGCTGAGGCAGTTATCTATTCACAATGCAGTACAATCCCGGCAGTATGTAGCTTTAGTTTGTCCGTAGGGGTTGTCTGCGGATACCCAGTTACCAGAGCCGTGTATGGCTGGCGTAGCTGTCGTATAATCAAGGAATACTGACAACGTCTTTGTTGCAGACATATTGTCTAAATTAAAAGCCTATCTGTTCTGCATGTTAGCTAAGTGTTACTGAAGGCTTTACTGCATATTGAAAGCTCCCTAATAAAATGGAGAGATTTCTGGTGACAAGGGCATGTGCCACTCTATGTGGAAGTGGATAAGGGCCTGGTGAGGCTGGAAGAAAGAAAAGGCGAGAAAACGTTTTTCCTACTGAAATGCATGCTTTCATTACGCTATGCAATTAGTCATAGATCAGGACAGCAATGTGAGAATGAATAGCCAAGTGATGCAGTATCACTCCAAAAGAAAGAAAAATTTGGTTTAAAATGTAATGCACCTTAAAGGGGCCCTGCAACACTTTTCCAAGTAACCATCGAAAGGCTTTATTGAAGGAGTTTATTGCCTCACGAATCGACCGCCGCAAACATTTTTAGAGTCCGTCAAGTATGAGCAGAGTTGAGAGATTTGTCACACATTGTAATTGCTTTCTCTCTTCTCTTGTCCCAACGAGCGCACTGGAACCTAAGCAGAGAGGGATGGCATGGGGGAAAGGAAGCTACGTGACGCATGCATCATGACCTTGAACACTTTTTTTTTTTTTCGTTTCTTCGAAGGCGCGGCTTACATTCAGTGTGATCGCGGCACGTGGCGGCCTCCCTAGGCGGTCCCGGTAACTACGCAGCTCGCGATACTCAAATCAGCCAATGGCAATGAATTTAGGTATATGACGCGGTCGTTTGGGTATATGGCATCATTTGTAGAAAAAAGAGGGAACTATTTCTAGCTGACTTTGAGAATTGTAAATTCCAGGCCGGGCATGCTGCACTATAATCTTTGGCTCGTGCATTCTCAGGAGCCTCGACTACCGATCGGCAGCTTTTTCTGACCATGCTGAAGAAGTGTTGCAGGGCCCCTTTAAATGAAACAGCTGGAAGGCTATCGGGAAGCAATGAGCAGTTCGATAACATTTTAAACAAGGCATTGAACCAGAACTGAACCAAAGAAAGAAACATTTTTATGTGAGCTGAACTGAACCAGAACTTAAGGGACAATTTATGTCTTTGGTTAAGATTCGGGAGACAGGTATGAGTCATGCACTCGTGAGTGATTGAAGTTTGTGATTGTCAGATAGTTTCCCGACTGTGAAAGCTTGTAGTGGCTGAAATGAAGATTCATTTCTACCAGGTGGTTGGTATTAATTTTACAATGATATGAAAATTTAAACGTGTGATACGGATGCAAAGTGAATTTAAAAAAAACTGCTTGCTAGCGGCCTTATGGGAACCCTGAAACAGCTATTGAAAATGTGTTAGCGTTTAGGCAGCAGCATCATCAAATCATTTGCACTATAAATTGAGCAGTGCAATTTGCATCAA
This sequence comes from Rhipicephalus sanguineus, assembly GCF_013339695.2. Lineage (NCBI taxonomy): Eukaryota > Metazoa > Arthropoda > Arachnida > Ixodida > Ixodidae > Rhipicephalus > Rhipicephalus sanguineus. The sequence goes on from NW_023615699.1 coordinate 113,897, forward strand.
AGGAGCTATGGGCAGCTGCATGTCACCCTACTTCTCAGTATTACTTTTCCTCAACTCTGAATTCAGCCGGCGATGGCAGCGCACTTGACGGGTTAAGCTGCGCTTTCCTCTACATGACCTCCACAGTCAACTCCAGCAGCATGAAATGAATCGCAGAGGCCACATAAAATTAAGTGCATGATTGAGATTTTCTCTGCTAGCTGCTGCAACGACACCAACCATTCACATAATTTGCAAACGCGAAGAAATATGCAGGCCAACAAGAAGTATCTGATAACGATCACTGATAAGCGTAAACCCGGGCAATGCGGTGGCATTTTCAGAGGTTACGGCCGCAGATGTGTGGATCCTGGTGTTAATCGGATAGCGAGAACCCGACTCTCACAGCATTGATGCAGTAAAGCAACCCTGCTTGCTGGTTGCCTCACACGCCTTAAACAATATTGCAGCTTTACAAGCCATCGATCGCTATATTTGCAGCTCACAATGCAGCTAGGGCTATTCATGGTGTTTGAGTTAACAAACCTTGTGATAAACACCGTCGCGCAGCTCACGTCAACACGGATGTTTTAACTGTGGTGGTAACATGCCGATGACGCTTGCTGTCGACCGCAGGTCCCAAAGTCTAGTAGTAAATTGTGATTGTATGTGCATTCTCTTTCTGTTACAGCTTTTCCTTAAACAAAACAAATGGTGAAGAGTTTCAACTATTACAAACAGCATTTGTTCACAATTAGGTTGGAAAAATGGTCAGTGACATTGATTGGACATATCCAGTCAGATTGGTCGCCGATGCTATTTATAATAGAATAGTGCTATGTATAATGGAAGTGGCCGTTGGAAAACTCGCTTGGATGAACCGCCATGATCTGTAGTGATTCGCACGTTTGAAGTCTTGTAGTTATAACACTTTACGCAGAGAGCGTAACACTAAAGCTTGCTGCTGGGCAAGTTGGTTCATACTTGCAAGGAAAAAATGGTTGCGCGCACACTAGACAAGGACACAGGAGAATTGGACGAGCGCCCGTGTCTTGTGTGCCCTTGTCTAGCTTGCGTGCAGCCATTTTTTCCTTGCACGAGAGCTTAACTTAGTCTGGAAATGATCCTTAGGACTTGCTCTCCTGGTTAAATGCTTTTGCATGAAATTGTCAAAACCAATTCAAGGTCCCTTTATAAGCAAACTATGCATAAGTGATTTCAATATCAGCATGAGTCATTTTTGCCTTGTAGATTATAAGTTAACCTAAATGTCCATAAACACCATGCATCGGTATATTCACAATATTATAAATATGGGCTTGGTTTTGTATATTAGCCAACTGGCGCAAGAAAAACGCTGAGTTCATGCACTCCTTTCATTCAATTTGTATTTTATCCACCAGTTGGATAACTATTTTTAGTGAGCACCATGTACCAGACATAAAAAAGGGCACGAATACTGTGATTTTTTTTTGCGTAGAAATATTCATTCTTGATGATGCATAACTCTTAGGTTCTGCAAACAAAGGTTATAGACATGTTGAAACCGTTGCGAACCAATATTTTTTTTTTGCTATGAACCAACAACTTGCCCGAAAACTTACCCTACTGTGTAAATTTCCTGTCTCTCACAGTGCTGTGATATTTGGCTCGCATGTTCACAGGAGCCTCGACTACCGATCGACAGTTTTCTGAACATGTTCAAAAAGTGTTGCAGGGCCCCTATAAAGTTCACCAATATTGTTTTGAAGGAAGTGGGTTTGTCTGAATTTCTCCTTGTAGCTGTAAGGTGTGTCAACACCAATAGGCGCAGGCATGCTTTTATTTTAAGGTGTGATGTCGACACTTATTACCGGTTGGCTTTCATTTACTAAGCCCTGATGGTATATGTTGTCTCAATTATCAAATTTATATTACAAAGAATTGTTAAGATGCATCTGCTGAGTGGGTCAAATTCATTGTCCCTGTTTACCTGCCACAATAGCCTAGGGGCTTGCATGTTGCTCTGCTAAACTCGAGGATGCAGGTTCGATCCCCAGCCACGGTGGCCCCGCTACGGGGTCTCATAACCGCCTTCTGGTGTTTGGCTCGTAAAACCCCGGAATAGTTTTTCTTTTTAATTGTCCCTGTCCACATTTATTGATTTGTTGGAGCACCAGTATCTGAATATGGCTGTATAATGTAGCATATTGTGGTTGCATGCAGTAGCAGTCGTAACCTTCTCGGATGCTCTATGATTAGGCACAGTGTTATTTTGATAATACTTCAAGTGAAATTTCCGTGAAAGTAGGCACAGTGATAATTTTACAGCGAAAGCTGTTATGAGATCATTTCAGCGGCCGTTTTGGCGCCGTAGTTGTCTGCCACTGCCGCCGCCGCCGGTGTCTGTAACCACTATCGCTTGAAATAAGAAAAAAAATTAAGAAGTTCGAACCTGGGCCCTCTGCGTGGGAGCCCAGTATTCAACCTCTGAGCCATGCCGGGGCTTAAAATTGCTTTGCAAAAAGGTCCTATACAGGCCTCATGTCGGGAAAGAACCACATTAACATATGCAATATAGCGTCGTAGAAGAGTAAAATAAGCACCAAGCGTCGCACAACGCGAATTCTGTAAGCAGGCGTCACACAATGCGAATTGCGCAACGAGTAGGTTGTTGAATGCTTCCAACCCATTACAAAGGCCTCCGTCATAGTGCTTCATCTTCATCAGGCACAGCATCAACAAAGCGCATATATTGCCTTACATGCGTTTAGCAGGTACCACGGCTCTCCGTAGAATGACGAAAAATGGCATAGTGCCTGCTTTCCTACTTCTAAAAAATTACAATAATTTATAGCGTAGTGGGTTCCTCGCAAGTGCACTTGTATTGGTTGCCAAGGAAGCCCATAAGTGCATGATCCATTTCCTCGGGGTCTCAGTAAAGTTCTTGGCCCCCCCCCCCTCTCTCCCACGTCAGCGTATGTTATACGGTATGGCGGGAGAGGGAAATAGCGACCGGGCGTCACCCAATGCAAATTGCATAACTGGTGGGCCGTTTTAAAGCTTCCAACGCATTACAAAGGGCTGAGCCATAATTCTTCATCGTCATCAGTCGTCGCGTGCGTCAAAAAACTGCAAATTATGCCTTACAGACGTGTATCTGGTGCCTCGCTTCTCCGCAGAATGACGAATAATGGGCTTAGTAGGTGCTTCCCAACTTCACAAAAATTGTGATTTATGGCGTAGTGGGTACCTTGCTTGTATTTATGGCGTAGTGGGTACTTGTATTAGTAGCCCCAAGAGAGCTTACAACGGGCTCTAGAAACGCCACTCTTCCAGCTTTCGCTGTGACCGTGCTGCGGTTTCAGTGCAGGCGTGGTGTTTTTGCAAACAAAATTGGCTGGCAAGAGCATGGGCCATGCGGCGCTGCAGCGGTATTTTATTCTTTAAAGGGGTCATGAAGCACCCCTTGGGATTGTTGAAAAAAACACATCCTGCGGAAAGCTGACGCGGCTATGAACTGCTCAGCCAAATATTGCAGTCGTGCGCGCTGCGTAAAGGCTGCAAGCGGAACGCGAAGTTGCAGTTTTCTCAGGCGCCCTCTTTTCAAACAGAGGCCGGTTCTCACTCTCGTCAGTGGGCGGGGCGTTTGCCAATGGACGTCGCGATCTGCATCGCCGCGTCGCAAAAGACATAGCATCGTCATTGGCCGATAGCCGATGTAAATCGAGAGCGGCATTCGGATCAGATGCGCTTCTTGCCACGGGGTGCCGCCACTTGCCGGCACCGCACTCCTCAGTATACGGTAGCCGCACTCGCGCACGGGAATCACAGCGGGAGAGCGATCGCGTTGCACGACGCGCGCTGACGTAACTTCTTTCCCCCGTGCCGTCCCTCCCTGTCTAGCTTCCATTGCGCTCGTCGGCACGAGAAAAGAGAGAAAGCGCCGGGAGCGTGCGCCAAACCCCTGTAACTCCGCTCGTTCTTGACGGATTCAAGAAAATTTTGCGGCAATTGATTCGGCAGGCAGTAAACTCCGATACTGAGGTCATTAGATTATTACTTGGAAAGGTAGTTCATGACCCCTTTAATGTGCAAATGTTGCTTGATACAGTGATAGTGTTTGGCCCATATTGATGGTCAAAGTGTAAAGTGTCATGGCGAAATTCCTGGTGCTAGAAACAGCTATTTGTGCTGTCTTTTAGTTGCATTGAGACTTTGACAAGGCCAGAAGCGCATGATGGTGACTTGCAGTTGTGCCAATTTCAGGACCTGGAGTTCCATGGGGTGATGCGATTCTACTTTCAAGATGCGGACCAGAAAGTTGTAACAAAGTGCATACGTGTTTCGAGCACAGCCACTGTTACTGATGTGGTTGGCACACTCATTGAAAAGTTCCGTCCAGACATCCGCATGCTATCGGTCCCGGACTATGCCCTCTACGAAATACACGAGAATGGAGGTAACCCTTAGGTTATTTTCTCTGTACTGTATTGGCTTGCCTTCCTAGTTGGACAGATAACTCTGACGCTTGTTCGGCCCCAGAATTTAACTATTGTACACCTAGTCTGTAGGAATGTGTGTGTGTAGCAGTCATGCATGCCCAACACTGTTATCCTTTCCTCTGCATGAGGCAGTCCTACTTAATGCTACTGGTGCCCTGAGTGTGTAGCAGCCTCTGTTGAACAGAGTATCTTAGCTACAGGTTGTGTACAGGTCCCGTGCTTCCTGGAAAAACCTCTCACAGGGCCTTGAATTTCCTTGAATTTTTGCCATTGAAATATGTGCAAACTCTGTAACTTGTGCAGGGTGTTATTTTTTTTTTCACTGTGTGTATGCCCTCACAGTCAGTTTTGTATCTGTAGTATTTCAGATTAGCATGACACAGGTGATCACGTTAAGAAGGTTAAGATTTATTGACACATTTTGTGAATGTGTCAAAACTGCCCAGTTCAGATGCCCTCATCATGCCTGGGACTTCCAGAGAGAAGCAGCCTTTTTTTTTCTTAATCACAGCAACAAATATGGCAATAGTCTGGAGGACTGCATATGTTGTCTTGCACATTGTGCATCTTCTGCATGTGTTGTTCTTCATTGCACTAGCGCTATCTTGAACAGCAACATGGCTTGCTACCGATTACAGCCACTGTGGTGGCTTAGCATGCTAAAGAACCTCGGGTGGTCAAAATTAATCCAGAGTCGCCTACCATGGCATGCCTCATAATCACATTGTGGCTTTGGCACAAAGAAACCCCAGAAATTGATTGCTGATTGAATTCACAGAGGAACGCAAGCTTGGCCCTGACGAGCGCCCTCTCCTGGTGCAACTCAACTGGCATCAAGATGACCGTGAGGGCCGGTTCCTCTTTCGACGCATGGACCACAAGTCTCGGGTGAGTTGGCTATTGGCCTGGCAGCAGACCTTCCTCAGTAGTGACACCCTGTCAGTGTAGCTGCTGTGAGTGTAAAGCTGCAGCGCTTGTGGCAATTGGGGTCAGGCTCGTTAATAGGAGACATGGCACTCAAAAAAATTTTTTTCATGATTGATAATTATGAAACTTGCAGAGTTTATGTATGTTCGAGCACTAATTTCAAATATGCAATTATTTTTGTAGTATATTGTGTAGTTTTTAAAATATAAAATATTCCATGTGCCATCTGGGGAGCAAGATCTTATAAACTAAATCAGCATATCACAGCAATCTGGAATCGGCACTGTATGCAGTGCAATAAAATCCCGGCCGCGGCTGCTGCATTTTCGATGGAGGTGAAAATGTTTGAGGCCCGTGTACTTAGATTTAGGCGCACGTTAAAGAACCCCAGGTGGTCGAAATTTCCGGAGCCCTCCACTACGGCGTCTCTCATAATCATATTGTAATTATGGGACTCTAATCCCCAACAATTATTATTTATTTTGCAGTACAACAGAAATAGATTTTTAAAACCCATTTGAACAAACGTTATGGTATGTCCAACATTCATGAGCAAAATCCCAGCTTGGAATGACTCACTCGCGAATGTTTAACGTACCATAACTTCTGTTCAAATGTGTTTAGAACATCAATTTTTGTTGTGCTGATTTACTTTGTAACTCCCTCAGTTTACGAAAGATCTTGCTCCTTAAAAGGCACATGAAACATTTTATATTTAAAAAAACACACGTTATACTAGAAAAATAATTATGTATTTGAAATCAGTGCACGAATGTACATAAACTTGGCAAGTTTCGTGAAAATCGATCAAGAATTTAAAAAGAAGTTTTAAGAGCAGTGTCCCCTGTTAACTAAATGGTTTTAGCACTAAATGTAATTGAGCCTTGTTTATAGGTTCTGAAAAAAAAAAATAACAAAGGCTTTTGCGGGAAAGATAGTAATGGCATGATTGGCATTTGGCATTATCTGTGTTTTCGACCATGCACTTGGAAAGCTTAGAGATGCGTGCATTAAAAATGGTATCAGAGAAGTAATACTGTGCATAGTAAGACCTACAGGCAACAGTCATTTTCATTCATAATTTAGGTGGCAGGGATCTGCATGTTGACGCCGCTGCCCACGAAGCTCTCTGTTATCTTTGTAGCCTGCTTAGTTGTTTTTGGGACACATTTTGCATTGTACTGTGTGTGTGTGTGTTGCCGAGCACCATTGGAGGAGATCTTTCATACTGATATTCATCATTAGTGGTGTTCATCGTCGATCTGTCATAGCTCATTGTCTAATCTTAGCCTAACCTTTGTTGAAAGAGCTTGCAAAAATATAGGTGCCTTGGTGACTGATGGGTAACTTTTTTGCAGCTGCCAACACTCAAGGTGGAATCGTTGCGGTTTGGTCGCAAACTTTCACGTCGGGAGCACAAGAAAAAAAAGAACAAGGAAGTGGTAATGTATTATTCCCTGACTTGTGTGCACAGCAGCGATGCTTACTTGCCAACCCTACCAAATTTTTCATAACGTTTATAAACTTGGCCCTGTTTTACAAATGTTGTGTTATGCTTTATGAAAATGGATTTATGTTTGTAGAAACACTTTAAAGGTATCGATTGGTAAGATGGTGCAATATTGCAAGAAATGTATGCAGAAAATGTAATTGTGATGGCACCTATGCAGCCCTCATCTGCCAGTGTAAGAAGCCATATACCAAATGTACACTTGCTTGGATTCGAGATAGTTCTCAAAGCAGGTGAGATCAATGACAGCAGATCTGCTGAAGAAGTCAGCATGATCTAGAAGCAACGTGTTATGCTCTTCTAGGAGCAGAACAGAACACATTATTTGCAATGTGAGCAGTCTCTTCGAAATTTGCTGCTACTTGTGAACATTGTGTAATGTGCTCACAGGTTGGCAGTATGGAGCTGATGTTTGTAATTCTTTAAGAGCACGAGAAAATACATAGTACAAAGACAAGATAGAAAAGAAGATGGAGGCAGGAGATGGTGTGTTATGCTTTTGTGTGGCATGCACAAAAGAGTTGCAGTACAGAAGCACAGTACTGCCTGTGCTGTGCTGAAACTGGTTGTGAATTTTTTTTCTGTACGCGTAAGTTGCAGCTTGCAGTGATTGACATGTTCAGATTCTGGCAAAAAACTATGAGCTTCAGCTAGAATGCAGCATTTGGGGCACGAATTTGCAACAGTGTCTTTTCCATGCCATGTCTTTTTGTGTGCTTCATTTGTGGTTGATGCAACGCTCAGCCTGCGTTACCGATCGTATCAACCATCTGTGAAGGTACATGATAACAGTAATAAAATAGGGGAAAGCGCCGCTGCAGAACTGTGGGCATTGGGGTTTTGTAGTTTGTCAAACCTTGTTTTTGTTAAAGAAGGCTTTTGTGTCCTGGCAGTAATGAAGTTTTTTTTTTAATCCCCTGAAATGAGGAAGGTGCAGTCCTCATGGATTGATATGTGACAATTTAGAGCTAAGTAATGCATTTACCATATACACTTGACTAAGGGCCGCACTTGTGTAAGAGCCGCTCCCCCCAACGTGGCAGTCTAAAAAAAAAAAAAAAAAAATCGCCAGCAAACGGCAGCGTCGTCGCGTCTCGCGTACGGCGCATTTCGTGGGAGCCACCAGATGGCAGTAGCAATCCTCTGGATTCGTCACGCGGCGCTATCTGTGAGCTTCGGGCGCGCAGCACTATCTGGGAAATCTTGTCGCTTTTCTCGCTGGTGCCATTGATCCTGCGACGAGCCGAGCCCAAGCAGTAATGCTGATGAAGACATCTCGCGAGGATGCCCGCAGCTAGATGCCAGATATCCCATCGTTGGGTATATATGGCACGATTAAATAGGTTTTTCCATACGTTGATCGAAAAATTAAACAAAAGATTCTCACTTCCGTGGAAGGGTCGCACCCCGTCAAAATCGTGATAAAAAAAAAGTGCAGCCCTTACGTGAGTGTACACGGTACTCTTGTATCCACTGTTCTCAGCTTGTGTCAGGTCGGCATCATTTCGACTCAAACACTTATATCAGATTTAACATTACATTTAGCATCCAGATTTGTAGTCACATTATGTGGTTATCTGAAGCAGTCGCATATAGTAGCCGTTATACTCAGAGTTTTGACGTCTCATTTTAATCAATGAGCACTGCAGTCATCGCTTGAAAAGCATGGGTATGAAAGCTGTGGGTTGAAGTCAAGTTTCAGGAATTTGGTTATGATGTGACTTCCAGGCTCAGACAGAGGAGAAGGATGGAATAGCAGAGAAGCTTTACACCGAGCTGCCCGAGACGAGCTTTACACGATCGATCTCCAATCCGGAAGCCGTGATGCGTCGTCGACGGCAGCAGAAGTTGGAGCGCAAATTGCAGCAGTTTCGGCAAGAGGGAAGCCCCGAAGCTGGCAAGTGGCATTAACATTTTTATGGAATGCTGACGTAACCTTCCTTTGGCCAGTGCTTTGTATTTGAACGTCCTTGTTCTCATGATATTTGAGTGCTCAAAAGAACAGTTTGTGAAGTCACTGGTTCATAATTTGTGGTGTAGCACAAGCGGGCAGCCCGCTACTCGCATACATTTGGCACATGTGCTGCATAAAAATTCATACTAGTATACAGCCTACTTCAGTTGATGCAACCTGGAAGGGACCAGCAAGATTGATTGAATTATCCGGTGAGCTGGAATTAAGCAAAAGTCAGAAAAAACATTAAAATATGCCACAGATTCACTTTGCAATATTTGACCCAATTGTAGCGCGTTGCAAAATCCAACACGCTGCCGCACTTTATGGGTCCAAAGTAGAAAATTAACTTCAAAATGACGGCACCTAAAGTACTTAGAAATTGCATGTGCACTTGATTTTTAGCAAGAAAAACAGGATATATCTGATACTCGCAACAAGGCCAAACCAGTGAACTTTTATCTTCACAGAAGGAAACTTCATTTAATTAGCATCTGTTCTCAGGCTTATGCAGCATTTTATTGCTATGAAGAACAAAATATGTTGTCCTTTTTATGGTCAATAGAGTGTTTGATGTCCTGCACTTATGAAACGGCTCCTCAACACTCGCAAGTGGTATGGCAGACTAGGCTAGCATAACCACTTTGCTAGTCCGTTGTGCGACATGTGGAAATCTCTGGAATGCCAATGACACAGATGTGACTTGTTGCCGATAGTTGTAAAATAACTTGCCATTTCAAGGTGCACTCGTCATAAAGTTGAAAACAGCATATCATCGTTATTATGCTGTGCGAACTCTCCTTCCACAGTGGTCTCGAAATGACAATGGTGATATATTTACTAACGTGGTTCTGACATCGTTGTATACACTCATGGTTTCATACTAGATTGTATCGCCTGAGAAATTTTGTAATGAAATTCAGACAAAAAAAGCATATGCCAGAGTGGTATAGATGCTGCAATAATTCATTGCCGACTACAATTCTTGCCCTAAAATCTTCCTGGGGCAGGCCAGAAAATGGGTGATTTCGACAGGAGGTAATGTGTGTTTGACACACTCACTGCACCCGAGGCACCACAAGGTTGGATCCTGCTACCATAGTGCAACCGCTACTGTAGTCACCATTACTGTAGTCACCATTTGAGTGTGGCCGGTCACCACAGGATGACCGGCCACACTCAAATGATCCAGTGAAAACTCATTTGAGCGTCAAAACAACGACAGTTTGCCGCTACAAGAACGTGTAGGGGTGCTGGCTGGAACGTTGGGTCATGATTGAATTAGCCGATGTTGAATTAATGGAGATCTTTTGTAGTTGGTTTGGATTCTTCTAATCAGTCTATGGAAGCTTATATGTTATAGGATTTGTAGAAAAAAATTGACTGGTGCTTACAGTCAGCGGAAATTTACATTTTTTGGCGATATATTGAACAAGGCTTAAAATCCATGTTTGTGTGCTATGACGAGACAGTTTTTTTTTTTGCAAGATTAGCGCGTTACTACACGCTGGAACCTGTGCACTTGCATTTGCGTGCAGGTGGCACGCTGCGCATCTTCGGTGAGTCACTGAACCGGGACGTACCATACAAGACTCTCCTACTCTCCACAACGGACACTGCGACGCATGTGGTTCGAGAGATACTGGCCAAGTACGGACTAGAGCAGGAGGAGCCTCAGCATTACTGCTTGGTCCAGGTGCTGGTGCCCCCGCCTCCGGGGGGCCTGCCCAGTCCGCAGGATCCTCCCACTGGAGGCCTCAAGGAGTTTATTCTGGATGATGACGACTGTCCCCTGTCCATCGAGAGGCAGCACAATCGATTGAAAGGTGGGTGGTCTCATTACAATCAATAATGGCATTGGCTTTGAATTGGGATGGTAACAAGTTATCACTTGGGCTATGTGAATCCACAACAAAATGTGTTCCAGCACCATTTTGTGAATTGGGGACCCAAGAAATTTGTGAGCCGCCAGAGTGCATGCGCAGAAACCAAGCCACTCTTGGCCTCTTGCGCGCGTGTTGACCTAAGGCCCAAAAATCGAAAACTAGCGTGGGTCTCCAAGGCGTTACGAATCACCAGCGAGACGACACAGGCGCAGCACGAGCCACGACGCAGTATGGCCCGAGTCTCGCATAATTTTAACTTTGCCACGTGTGGCGCCCCATGCGTTCCAACGCAGCTTGTGTTTGACTCAATTCTCAAACTCTGCTCATCCTCCGAACGCAAGAGCAGCCTACCCAACGCAGCTTGGGCACCCAGTGTATTGAGTCCTTAGTTGTCAAACTCTCTATTATCTGTCCTGGGTGCTCTCCTGGACAATGTCAAATCCTGCCATACTGTTAAGTTCGCCATGTTGTCAACTTTGATTGAACCACATGCCTGTTATGGCCTCTCTGATTAGCTTAAAATGGTGCCATTACGGAATTCAACAATATGGCTGGATTCGACGGTATCCGGAATAGCACCCCAGGTGTGTGATTGTTTGTCTCTTGAACTTGCCAACGTTTTATGAAACAAGGTCTGATGGCTGCATTGTAACCTTGAGTTTACGCAAGCTCAGTGTCGGTAATCATATTATGCAATGAAATTGGTTAAAGTGATCACAGAGGCAAGGTATTTGTCAAGCTTGCCCAGTTGCCAGCATTACGGCCGAACCCACTTATAGCGACCCTATACTCCGCGACAACTTTTCTTGGCACCACTGTGGAAGCTACAGAGCCAAAGTGCCTGCATGCACGCGCGCCAAGAAATAGTACCTATATTTATTTTCTCATTCGAAAAGTTACCTAGCTCGAATAAATAAAGATTTCTTCATTATAAAAAGAGAACGCGTATGGGAAGCCATTCGTGAAAAAATGGCATTGTAACCTTCAAGTTTGTTTCGGTCTTTATTTCTTGGACAGCACCACATTTTCCTCACGCCTGCTCTCTCAGAGTCTCAGTAAACATGGCGTCAGCGATACCGCCTGTTCGTTGGCCTGAACCGTCTGCGGCCGCAAACGCCGTTTCGTTCTCCGAAGAAGCTGTACTCTAAATGTGACAGAAAGTGGCTATCAAACCAGACCACGCAAGTTATCTGCATTGTCATCGCTGGAGTGAGGCCGTCAGCGTGACTTGTCTGCAAATGCAGTGTGCCGGACAGTCGCCGAGCTCACCACGGAGTGAGTGAGCGAACAGTTAAGCGTATAAAGGCTGAAGCTCTGCGGGCCCGACCGCGATTGCGATGTCCAGAAGCGCCACGATGTTTTAGATCTTTCTGTTAAGATTGCGCGCGGTACGCGAATAGTCTTAGAGATTACGTGGCCACCAGCGATAACACTGGAACATTCGATAGAACATGTAAAAGCCGAACGCTTTACGACTTGTCATAATTGACGGACGACGCTCTGACTGACTCGTTTCTCGTCCACAAGTTTGGCCAAATAAATAGTTTCATCTTCGACACACTGGCCTTCGTCAACGTAAAACCATGTGACAATAATCAGTACAGTAGGTAGATGCATCTACGCACACTGATGTTCCCATTCTGCATGTAGACGTGGTGCTAAACGCTCTAGCGATGCGAGCAAGCGAAACCGAAACTGGAACTGAAATCGGCTGCAAGATGCCGAACTACTTGCGTAGTAACACAAATGTGCGGATGCCCCGCCTCCGTAGCCTTCGCTCCAATGCCAAGATAAGTTGTCGCCGAGTATAGTTATAACGGTTACAACGGCCATATTTCGATGCACTTACGATTTTCCTATGCTACCCATTGAAACTGCATCCACAATTAGCAAACATTTTTGAAAGCCTCCTTCCTTTACAACAGACACTTCAGACATGGCCGTGGTAAAAATATGGCGCATACGAAGTGAAAAAAAAAAAGGTATAAGAGGCCTTCTAAAGCATGAGAGAGGAGGACGCTTGCATGCCCCACTCCAGTTTAATTGCCACGAAGCTATCCTAGATTGGCGAGCACACCACGCAGATTTTGGACGCTGCGAGCGTGGTCGCTCACTTTCCAGGCATTTATTCAGTTGTGGATTGGCAATGTGGACAAAAAAGAAGAAAAAAAAAAGAGGCAGCATGAAGCCTTACGGCCAGCTATTGCACGGTGACCTTTTCTGGCACCGTTCTCTGCAGCTTCTACCGCCTACGATGAAACAAAATGCCTTGGAACACAAGAAGCCATAAATGCAAGAAATGGTAACTGCAATAACTTTTTGTTGCATAAAAGTTCACTACGCTCCTCAACTAATCGATGCCATAATGTGCCGCAAAAGGTCTTCCGTCTTTTCGATAACGGCAGAGAACGGTCGACCAATGATCACGACTTCCGCGCGATTGCGGCGATGCCTTCACGGATAAGCATCAGAAAAGAGCGAACGAAGGCAAGGTGGCAGCCGATGATGAACGTGCCATTACGACTTATTGCCGACAAATTTATTACAGTCATCTGCAGCTGTCTGCTTGACAGCTACACCTGTGGTGTAAACTGTGTGGATTGACGGCGGTACAAGCGTGACATGCTGTCTTTGCCGCCGCCACGTTGTGCAAGACCGCTTTAAAGTGCACGTCACTTTGTAGAAACGAAAGTATCTCGCTGATGTCGAGTGGCGTGGGCACCAAGAAAAGTCTGTGCACTGATAGCGAGCGTACACTGCATGTTTTATTAGGCCTACAACCCAAGTGCGCCATGCCTCATCGTGCAGGGCCGCTGCGAGAGGATCACGGAGACGTAGAGTATGCGATGCTTGCAGAATGCTTTTCGTCGCCACGTTGAACAAACAGGCTACTTGCTGCACCCATGCTCGGTCCAGAGTGAAGCAGGCACGAAGAGCGCACAAATGCGTGCCTACGGTATACAGCAAGCGGCCCGGCACTGACGGCGTGAGCTGAGTAGGCGACGTGCTGCGCGCAACTAGCCATGTATGATCGGTTCCATGTGGTGGTACTGCGCTTTGGTGAAACGGTGTCAGTTTATTTCAAAGGCAGTTTAATTCACCCGTGAGAACGCAGCGGGCATTGCTTCACAAAGAGAAAAAGGCTTAACTTGTCACCAAAAGAGGGTACTTGTTAGTACTTTTTAATAGGGGTGTGCGAATAGTGAAATTTCATCTCGAATCGAATTCAAATCGAATAGTGCTGAATAGTGGCCAAAAATGTTGAATATCAAATACAGAACATTTTATTGAATATTGAGAGAAGGAACAACGGTAATGTTGAGCTTCGTCGTCATGAGTGTTTCGGGCCCAAAAATCTTTGGGCGCCCGGTCACAGCAACGTTTTAACTGCGCGCCGGAACGATAGGAGTTTCTGAACAAGTGGTGGGGTACGGTAGTGGCGACTGCACAGCGTGAACGAATTTTCACATGTGAAGCCATCATCGAGGGTTTCACAGGCCGAAGTCGAAAAGTTTTATGGCACTTGCGGCATACGCGACCGCACTACGCAAGAAGTCTTCGTTTCGAAAGCGTAGTTCTAAAGGAGTTGACAGTTTGCGGGGGGTTTTTTTTTTAACGTGTGGAAATGACATAATCTTCTTTAAAATAAACCTGTACTCGTTTTTGCACGGATATCGATGAAAGTTTTAACGAGAAGCCTACTGTAACGACGTACGTTAGCGTTAGTTTTGCCACGTACACTACCCTAACCAAGTTGCACCATTGGCCTTTGTCGCGTTTTAGATGTCTTTGTCGCGTCATGTCGAATTATTCGAAACTTCGAATACTAGCTATTCGAAAGTCGAACCGAATGATTTGATTAGGCATTATTCGATTCGCATTCGAAACTCTAATATTCGCAAACCCCTACTTTTTAATAAAGATGCGCAGGAAAAAAAATAAATGGTTTGGTCGCTAAGTGCATGTTTTTAAAAGCGAGTCCATATGCAACGAACTAACTGATATAACAGTCACTTTTTGCAGCACTTTGGAGTTCATTATAAACGGGTTTGACTGTATTCGCCAATGGTCAATGTCTTGTGCAGGGACACAGTCCTTCCACATACGGCGGCGGCCTGCTGACTACCAGCCTCGAAAGCGCAAGAAGAAGGCACCGAGTGGTGGTGGGACAGTGCCCCCGGAAGAGGGCCTTCCCTTTCTGCAGGAGGTGCCCCAGGGTGGTGGACCCCCAGGCCCCTGCCACCCGATTCCCCTCCACATGACTGAAATTGGCTCAGCACCCTCGGGAAGCCAGGGGCTGCAAGTGTGTAGCAGCCTCCATTCTAGCAACTCTAAATATACTAAGGGAAAACTTGACGATGGGCTAGTTGGTTAAAAGTGACCATTTCTTGCGCAAACTTTACAAAAAAGAAACTGAAGACAGCGACGAAAAACGTACAAAACAATGTACGTCTCGTCGCTGTCTTTTTTGTAAAGCTTGTGCAAGAAACGTTGATTTAAATTTGCTATTAGCTCAAGCATAGTTAAAAGCTTTCACGGAAACAGTGTAACACCGACACATCTCCCTCGAACTAATGTTCCTTTGAAAGCTCTGTGCTTCTTAACTTCAAAGACCCTTTGGGCCATGCAACTGGAGTGCAAGTCTGTTGGGTGAGCAATGATGCTAAGAAACAATTGAGCACATCTAAATTATTGTTTGGCAACTGTACAGACAAACTGGTTCTTCAGCAAATCTTCTGTTCAGTTCAGTTTTGTTGGCAGTCCAATACAGTACACTCAAACCTCATAATAACAAAATCGCATCTGCCACGAAAATAACTTCGTTATATCCGAAAATGCGTTATAAACGTTTATTTGTAACACTGTAGCTATGACAAGACTATTCTTAATTTACTTCATTATAACCGGTAATTCGTTATATCTGTGTTCGTTATAACGAGGTTTGAGTGCACATGCTCGAATGATAATCTGCTTCAAGGTGTTGTTCTGTAATTTTTCGTGCCCATAGCTCCAGGGACCAGGCATCCTGCCAAGGCACTGCGTGATAGCACACACGGAGGGTGTGGTTACAGTGACACCCAGTCAGCCGGAAGCCGAGACCTATGTCGATGGTGCACGGGTGTTTGACACTACACTGCTACAGCACGGGGCCACAGTTCGCTTTGGTCGCAGTCACCTTTTCCGCTTCTGGCAAGCACCACCTTCTCGGGCGGCTGCCCCACCTCCTGCGTCACCTGCCACCATGGGTGACAACCACCGACCGCCACACGAGGAAGACCATCGGCTGTGAGTGTTTACCTGAACTATGGGTAGCATTTTGAGAGATATGGGCTGTGATGGGACATAGCACTTCTTGTCTTAAAGGGGCCCTGCAACACTTTTCGAGATGTCAAAAGCGCTGCCGATCGGTAGTCGAGGCTCTCGAGAACACGCGAGCCAAATATTATAGCGATGCGCAACGGCCTGGAATTTACAATAAATTCTCAAAGTCAGCTGAAAATCGCTCCCTCTTCTCTCGACAAATGATGTATTAGTCCGCAAAAATGACGCGATTGTCGGCAGTTCCACCATTGGCTGATGTTATAATCACGATAAACCCTCATTACTTTCTTGTTAATTTTGAGTTAATCCATAGATAATATGTCCGTTTATTTAGTATTATCGCGTTAAAAAACACCGAACAAACATTAATAGTAGCACTTCCGGTCTCACCGACAGCTCGTCTGCTGTAGTTGCGTGGTTCCGTTTTTCTCGCCATGCGCCGTGCCGGAATATTTTCTGGCTTTTGACATCGCCGGTGGCGTTGAGGTGGCAGCCGTTCGAGTGTTGCCTCGTCAGCTGAAAAACTGCATCGTCGGCACGTTCTCACGACCGACCGAGGCACGGGCGAGCGTGTCTCGATAACAATGCTGGGTCCGGTAATGGCGGCGCTTCGGGGTCGTCTGCCACGTGCCGTCTTACGAGGCGGTGTTCGGAGTATGGCCGAAACGATCTCAGCTGTCATTCGTTCCAACGAGCGCGCACGTTTGCTTCCATGGTTGGCAGAGTGATGAAAACACTACGGCGTTCGAGGGTGCACACCCAACGTTACCAAACCGACGCGCAGTTTTCAAGCACTGCGCGATACACAGCGCGACGACCGCTCGACGAGAACGACCGCAAGCCGACCGGAATGGCGGCACGAGACCACGGGTTGCGCCGAGACGCCAGAGAGAAAAAAATGAAAAAAATGCCGCGGCTGACGTCGCCATGCCTCGCACCTCCGCCCTCCCTCCTCTCCCACTCAAGCCGCGTGCAGCTTTCGCGCGGCTCGCTGCGTTGAGTTGAGAGAGAAAGCTGCGTGAACGTGAGATCTCTATAATTTGGTATAACACCACTTAGACTTGACGGATTCGAACAATTTTTGCGGCTATGACTGACGGTGAAGATCATACGTCAATAAGACTATTCCCTATAATTAAGAAAGGTGTGCAGGGCCCCTTTAAGCTCATGGAATACCACTGTGATGGCTGATGTCTAGAAACTACTGGCAATCATTCAAAGCGGTTTATGACATTGCTGCAGCCCTGATAAAATATAAATCAAAATGCATGCCAGTTTTATTTTGTCACACACTAGGCATACTAGTAGCATGCTAATCTGGCATACTAGCATTCCTTGTTTTTCAGTGATATGAATTTTGGTGATACGAATATTTTTCGTGACCCTGCAAGACTTGTATCATTGAGATTCTGCTGTGGCTCTATAACTAACATGAGTGTTCTTCCCTGTGCTTGTTGCCAGGTTCTTCAGTGCAAGAAAATATTGGTCTAGCTTTTCTCTTTTCCTGTCTCTCTTAGTTGCAAGCTTCTACAGATGTCTCTTACTTTAAAGTTGGGTTGATGTGTGTTCTTTTTTCACTTGCCATGTACGGTAAAACCTCGGTGATACGATCATGGCTCGTATGAATTTCGGGGTGATAAGAATTTTTCTGCGGTCCTGGCCAAGGCCCATTAGCCTGCGTTGTATTGGAGTATGGTTGTTGCGAACCGATTGCACCCCGCGACGTTTGATACAAACGTGCGCTAGCGCACACATACGAGCAGGTGCTGCCCGGGCTGTCATGGAAGATGCGGCAGCCACGCGCGACCATCAACGGTGCGTGTTGCCTCTGAGATTGTGTACATGAATCTTGGAGGTTGTTATGTGCCTTCACGCTTAGATTACAGATGGCGTAGACGTCGCGTTCTTTCTTTCTTTCTCTCTCTCTCCCCCCCGACCCCCTCAACGCATTGACGTGTGCTGCTGTGCACGAGGCAGCAGCGTCTTTGTACTGTGTTAACACATGCCTGCCACGTCGATGCAAGCCATGTTCTCGCAATCAGACGCTCTATGAAACAGGCCTGAAACTTGGGCTGCGGGTCCATCATGAATTCCCATGAAAGGTGGATGAAGACCCCAAGAGACAAAGCAGACGTTCTTGGCAAAGGAGCTAGGCATTGCAGCATACGTGCACACCTGCCAACTCTCCAATTTGCATGGGAGACTCCCAAAATTTGAGCAAACCACCCGATTGTGCGGGCACGGCCGTAAATCTCCCGAAAAGCGCCCCCAACACCACCGCTATAAGAAAATTACAGCAACAAAGGATAGCGATTCTAAAATTTTCTGGCCTTCATCTATCGCATGCAAAGCGTTTCTTAAATCACTTTCGCCGCAATACTCTGGTGTCATGCAGAAAAGCTTAGTAAGATTAGGAAGGGGCTACTATGGTCACGGGTCACAACACATCTGCTTCATTAATTACACACGCACGCACGCACCAAATATTTAAGAGTACAAGTATGATCGCTGACGACTAAAAACTTTACTGGCAATCGTTCAGAGCTGTTCACGACATCGCTGCGACCCTGACAAACACTAAATCAAGATGTATGCCAACTTTCTTTTGTCGCATAATAATTTTCGATGTTTTCTGGCGATACGAATTTCAGATGATACAAATATTCTTGGTAACCCCGCAAGATTCGTATCACCGAGGTTTTACTTATATAGCAGGTGGTTGGACAAAGAGCCTACCATGCCACCATAGCTAGATAGCCATTTGTTTGTCTGGCAGTCTTTTGTTGTACTTTTGTTTGATGCAAGCAGTGTAAGCCCACTGGCTCTAGAGGCATCTCAAGTTGTGTTCAGTCCTTGCTGGTGGTCTCTAGAGGCCAGCATAGAGGTTGACATAGAGTTTCTGCGATGTTCTGCAGGCGAGCCCCTGAACCAGAACCCACCAGCATGGTGGCCATGCCCGATCAAATGGGTCCCATCGGGGCAGCTGACCACAGGGATCAGCGGAGAGGTGACCCCATTCTGCCAGCAGTGTTGGAACTTTGGGAGGAACGTGAGTCTCTTTATTCCATCTGTCCCTGCATTGCATTTCTTCAAATTCCGGTGTGCTGAATGGCTCAAGATGGTGGAGGAGCCCAAACTTGTGTTGAATCCATCCACTGTCATTCAGACAAAAAGGCAGCATCCTCTCACTGGCCGCAACTTAGGTTGTTGAAAAAAAAAATTGCTACAGATGCAGCATATTCACAAGATTCACAATGTTCGAGAGTTTGTGCGATGCTTGCAGAGCTAGCTAGCAGAGGGTGACTAGGGCAATAGGTACAGAGGAGGAGATGCAGGGCGAACAAACAAACAAATAAGGCAAAAAAAGAAAAGCTGTGGCAGTAACTCTAGGGCATGCAGGGTGAAGGAGAGGAATGGTTGCCTGGGCGACGGAGAAGCCCTTCGTCTGGCAGCTTGAAAGCTGCACACACTCGCACTGAGTGCATGCCCATGTCTGCATAAAGTGCAGTAATATGCACATGAATGCGGCACTGTGGGTATACCCTGAATAGGCAGTTTCACAGCATAGCAGCCCCGCACGGTAGTGAAACCACCTTTTGAGGCTGTTTAGATGCGGTGAAATGCATCTATTTGTTCACTTCGAATAGTACTTCAAAATTTTTTCAGTTTGAAATTCGTGTCGAAGTGAATTCCAATACTGTAATACTCTTTCAAATAATTGAAGTTCTCGAATATTCTATTCACACAGCCCTACTAAAATGCCTTCACGGAACTTGAAAAAATGCAGAAGTTCCTTTTGACTCAACCAATTCGCCTCCTTCTCCTGCACCTCCGTTTTTGCACGTTCCCTCTCCTCCTTCTTTGTTTGGGTTGGAGGAGAGGGTACAAAGCATATACATACACGCACTAGAGAAACCAGTTGCAGCCTTGGAGAAGGCAAGTCCGCTTGTCAAAACGTCACCTCCAGCAACACCCCGTGTTCATCAATTTTTCATCTCTTCAAGGCACTCGGTTTGAGAGCCCCGCCCAATAGTGTTCTTTTCCAGTGTTAATTTTGTCACTGCCGTTGGTTCTCAGATGTCAAACTTTAAACATTGGGAGATTTAAATGAATGTAGACATCCCAATTGCATGCTTAGATTCTTGGATATGTGCGGCTGCTTGGTTCACGTTACTATGGTTAGCGGGCAGATGTTGCTTAGCAGGCACCTTGTGGAATAAATGTTTTTTTAGAAGTATCTGCAATAGCATCACTACCATAATTGCAGTGTAAGTTTACAAATATACCGAGCTCTGCTTTGAATTTATGCAGCTACAGTTACAGTAAAACCTCATTAATTCGGACCTCAAGGGAGTGAAAAAAATGTCTGAATTATCCGAATGTCGAATTAACGAATGCATAACAAAAACGCACATTTTCAATTCCTTTATCGCATACCTTTATTTTGAGATGTAGTCCGTGATGCTTGTTTATTTTTTTGTGGACAGCTGGGAGGCAAGGACTAGTTTGCGGGCATGTGACAAACCCTCTAGCGCAAGAGTATTGCTTGGGACATCGTAACAAAACTGTCATGTTCTCCCGAGGCAGCACACGCACGAGGCTCAGTCCAAATGCTGACTGACGTATGCCGCCAGCAGCACGTTTATTTCAGTGATTATAAAAGCGATAAGAACGCCATCTTGTGGCGCTACATCAAACCGTCCAGGCTGATGACAGCAACAACATAACATTCCTTCCTCCCTTAACAGAAAGTGAAAGAACAGAAATAAAACAAAAAAAAACACAAGGAGCGCTACGATGCGCAAGCGGTGTTCAACTTGATATCTGGGGCACGTAACGCATAACTGGTTTCCGCACGCGCGCGAGCTGCGGCGAATTGGAGTCTGAGAAAGGGTCACTGGCTTCGGGGCATCCCCCGGCGCACAACCACCCGGATCACTGGAGACACATGTGCCCTCGAATTCCCCAGGCGAAGCCCCCGTATTTGCAGTGGTGCCGGCGGTGTCTGCTGGTTCGTAGGGCGCGGTAGCACTCGCAGCATCCAGAGGCCCAGCTGGTTCCACGCCTGAAGCATTTGGAGGGTCTGTGTGGGAACGCCCAGAATACTCTGACAGCTCATGCTGCCGCGGCACTGTCCACTCGCCTTCATGAAATGAGTGTGCAGAGTGGTTGCATTCTGCTAGGAAGCAGGGTGATTGTGCCCGCGTCTATGCAGGTCGACGTGCTGCAGCTGCTACATGAAGGGCATCCAGGAGTGGCGAAAATGAAAGCGGTGGCCCGTAGCCACGTCTGGTGGCCTCCAATTCGCCGCAGCTCGCGCGTGCGGAAACCAGTTATGCGTTACGTGCCCCAGTAATCAAGTTTTGTAAACTTCTTACCGCCACACAGTTTGGTCAACAGCTCTTCGATTATGGGAATCGGGTAACTTTCAGTGACCGTGACTGGGCTGATAGTGACTTTGAAATCACCACCACACGTAGTCTACCATCTTGCTTCACCACTGGAACTACTGGCGCGGCCCACTTGGACATCTTTACAGGGCGTATGATGCCTTCGCGCTGTAACCGCTGCAACTCTTCGACATACCTGTCAACAAGCGCGAACGGCACTGGTCGCGCCTTGAAGAATTTTGGCCTTGCTCCTTCTTGTAGCGTTATGCTGGCCAGGACTCCCTTCATCGTACCAAGGTTGTCTGAAAAAACATCGCCGAATTGTTCGACCAGGCCTTCAGCGTTGCTGATTGTTTTCACATCTAACGGCTTCAAGATGGTAATACCGAACGCTTCCGTCCAATCCCTTCCGAAAAGTGTCGGGCACGCTCCGCTCACAACTAATAACGACAAAGTTGCCTCCTGCGTGCCGACTTTTACTGTGGCCGACATTTTTCCCAATACGGTAGACAGCTCCCCAGAATAGCTTTTGAGCCACACGTCAGTATGTTCCAACGGCTCTCCTGGGAAAAGGGCGTTAAATTTCGCGTCGCTTATAATCGAAACACTGGCCCCGGTGTCCAATTCCATCACTATTGGCACGTTATTGACAAGAGCTTCGATTTTCATGGGTTCCGGTCCGGTAGCACGAAGAGACAACAAGGTGTATTCCTCACCTTGTCCCGGCTCTGTTTCGGAAAGTTCATTCATGTTGTGCACGGAGCGGGAGCCCGTCCCATTCCTTCCGTTAGACGCAGCTGTCTTGCAAACCCTTGCGAGGTGGCCATGTTGACCGCACTTGAAGCAGGTGGTGTATCGGTGTCGGCAGCGCGTTGTCTGGTGTTTGCCACTGCACCGGGTGCACCTTAGCTCCGTCATCTCTCTTGCTGGCCACTCTACAAAGTTTGCCGACTGTACCATATCTGTAGAAACGGACGGGGCGCCTAGCATGTGCGAGTCTCTTCTTGCGGTTTCTATCGCCATGACCATATTTTTCGCCGTTTCCAGGTTCAATTCTGCACTTTCCAAAAGGCGAGTCTGCATTCCGGAGTCGTTAATTCCGCAGACAATCTGGTCGCGCATCATTGGCTCACGCACTGCGCCAAAGTTGCAATCATCTACTAGCTTGTTAAGTGCAGCTACGTAGTCACTAACGGCCTCGCCTTCGTGCCTTTTCCTCGAAAAAAACTTGAAACTTGCGACCACTTCGAAAACTTTGGGCCTGAAGTGTGCGCCGAGGGCCGTGAAGATAGCTGCAAGTGTCGCGTCAGTCGGTTCTGTAGGCGACAGTAGGTTCCATACCAACGAGGAATAGCGCCTTCTGTCAGGAATACCGCCTTCTTTTTATCCTCGGCCACATCGTTCGCAGCGAAGTAAAGCAAAACACGCTCGTGATATTCCGGCCACTCACTTGTGCTTGCGTCGAACGCTTCCAGTCTGCCCACGGACGACATTCTTGTTGAATCCAGGCGCGGGTGCTTTCTGCCGCTCCCAACTCACAGATTTTATCTCTTGTCGCCAGTTGTCATGTTCTCCCCGAGACAGCACACGCACGAGGCTCAGTCCAAATGCTGACTGACGTATGCTGCCAGCAGCACGTTTATTTCAGTGATTATAAAAGCGATAAGAACGCCATCTTGTGGCGCTACATCAAACCGTCCAGGCTGATGACAGCAACAACATAACAAAAACTCCTCTAGAACGATGAGAGCGTCCGCGGCTTCTTCTGCGGTACGACACACCGGGCGTAGTTCATCGCATGGGTCTTCGTCGGACGCCTCATTCGTCTCACCGAGGGGCAGCACTGATGATCCCGCTCCTTGCTTCGTTTGCCGCCGGTGCACGGGTCCCCTTTAAAGGTGACGGTTTTATCTGGCAGTGCTTTAAAAAGGAGTGCCGTTTCGTCGGCGTTGAAAACGTCGTTAGAGTCCTAGGCTGCCATGTGGTCCTTAAGCTGCACGTTTTGCCAGTCTTTCACAACTTCTTCGTCCACCTCACCCCTCTTCCCGCACACGGTCTTGAACACGAGGCCATGCCGTTCTTTCAAATGCGCAAGCCAACCCTCCAATGCCTTGAATGAGTCTTATGTTCATTCGTAGAGCACACCTCTCTGCTTGCGCACATATAAGTGGTCCACTCAACGGCATCTTCGACTTGCGTGCAGTAACGATCCACTGCAACATCACTTCCTCCAGTTGTGGGTGGGCTGTGGTGCGTAATCGCTTTCGTCCGACGTGAAATTTCTCGCCCTCAAACGCTTCCGTTATTTGAGCCTCGTTTTTCATGTACGTCAATAGCGTGCTTCTTTCTACGTCGACCTGATGCAACACCTCTTCTCCGGAAGCGCTGTCTTTGAGTTCCTTTAGTATCTTCACTTAAGTTGCGAAGTCCTTCGCTGCGTACTTCGCGCGTTTCGCCGGTTCCGACATCGCGACAGGGTGATATATCACACCACCACTATGGCCCGACCACCAGCTCGTGCACCGACACTTCCGATACGCCGATATGTCACAATGCACCGAAGAGGGGGAAAAAAAGCACAACCGATGCCTGCAGGCCCGCACGCTATCCGTCTGAGGCCTTGTTTCTTTGTTATCCGTTCTTCGCCGATGACAGGACGATGCGTGCTCCAAAACACCACCTTCCGTCCCCTTTCATAAGTTTTCGAAAAAAAATGCGGTTTTCCTTGGCCTCCGCGATCGGCATCGACAGTGCACCGTTGCTGCTGGAGCCCATCTCAGAAACCTTGCACATGTGTGGCAAAGAAAACGCAATGGGATAAATATTATGGCCTCCGAGACGCAGTTTCAGTTTCACCGTCTTTGGCTTGCCTCCAGTCCGAATTAACCAGTGCGCGGGCAATTTTGCGTCGAATTAGCGAATGTTTGTTGCCATAGAGCTATGAACATTTTTGAAGGGAGGGTGCGGGAATGACGAATTATCCGAATTTCCGAATTGACGGGGGCCGAATTAATGAGATTCTACTGTATGCCTTTGGAAAATGTTCAGTGTTCAGCACAGGCAGCTGCTTGCTTTTGTGTTCCACTGAGTAGAGCTGAGTGCTTCAGCAACATGTTTTACAGTAAAACCTTTCAGTACAATAATTCAGTCTTGACGCTTTATTATTGTTGTTCTTGCAGACGAATCCCTGTTCTTGGATGCGGTCATCAACCAACTGGACTGGCTGTCGGTCCAGTTTAAACTGGTTCCTGCATATACTCTCTACATGGCTTGCCGCTATCGGGCTTCCACGCACTTTCGACCCGAGACGAGCCCTACTGAGCGTGCCCAACGGTTGACGGCGCTCGCCACCAACATAGGTGCTCGAGTGCGGGAAGCTGTGGAGCAGCAGCAACGAGACGCAGGGCCGTTGGCCTTCTGGTTGGCCAATGCCAGTGAGCTGCTGCACTTCCTACGACAGGACCGACACCTCAGTGCCTACACCTTGGACGCTCAAGACCTCCTCACCGAGGCACTCCAGCTGGCGTTTAGGCAGCTTGTTTCAGCACAGCGACGAGAGTTGGCTCAGGCTCTGCCCCGGGCTTTCCTGAGCCCCGACACGGCCACAGATGCACCGATTGGTAAGTTCCCCTTTGCTGGAGAAAATGTAGTGTGATTTGGGTCTAGTTTGAGTCTGCTTTTTGCTTTTCCCATAATGTGGAAGAGTTTTGTTTGTGCGGCTTGTACCTTTTTATATAAGAACACTTGCATTAGACAAGAGAAAGTTCCAATTTTATAGCTTTACAAGATACGCTTGCAGGCGCCTTAACCTTATGTGCATGAGGCCTCTTTCGTAAACCGCAAAGCTTACAGTGTTCTTATTTACTTCTGTGTGGATGAGACGGCAGCATTATTGGATTTCTGCAGGGGAGGTCTTTAGGTTGTTGGAGGACTGACAAGATGCTGTTGAACCTCGATATAACGAAATTCGATTTAGTTGCAACAATATAACGAAACTCGATCACCCCTTCAGTCTCTGTCTTCTCATGCTGTTTTTCGTTTTAATATGCATCAAAACCGACTAGGCCACCAACAAGCATTAACAGTGTTAATGCCACAATGTGCTACAAAAGACCTGCATTTTTGGTCGTGGAAACTGGTTGAACAACACTTATGACATTGACGCTGTGGCTGTGCTGGTAGCCATTGGAAATGGCAGCAAAATACAGTAAAAGCTCGTTAATTCGGATTTCTAGGGACCGGAAAAAATGTCCGAATTAACCGAATGTCCGAATTATCGAATGGTCGAAATAAACACAATAAATGCATGAGTTTTTTCAACATACCTTTACTTAACAAAGTAATCCCGGATGCTTGTCTGTTTTCGAGCAGATATTCGCGCGGACACAATTTTTCTGAGCCCTTCAAGGTGCTCAGCAGCTCGCATGCTGTCTGCAGTGGCCGCAAAAGTTTCACCCGTCATCCACGCTTTTCGGTTGGCACGGTAATCCACGGGAAGATTGTTGATGTTCTTAAAGCAGAGTGGCTTTTGAACCTTTCCGATAACGAGAAGCGGCAAGCGCTCTGTTCCCGTCACATTGGCGGCTAAAAGTACGGTTACTCGTTCCTTGCTTCTTTTGCCGCCGATACAATGTCCCCTTTCATCACTCTTCATCACTTCTTGTCGGGAGAGCCCATTATTCAGAGCACGCAAAATTTCTACTTTGGTGGTGAAGTCCTTGGCCTCGTACTTGGGCCGCTTCGCCGGCGTTGCCATCGGCGGAGAGTGCGGTCACACGAGAAGTCAGCACAAAAGCACCAGCAACGATCAAGCTAAAGGAGCCGTACTGAAACGTTCCTCGATAAATCGGCGATCAACGATGCAGCACACCAACGGGAACAAAGCAACAAAACCCACACGCGAAAAAAAGGCGTTCGACCAGTCTCAATCCAAGCCAAGTCGATAATTGATGTCCATGGCGATGCTGCGTTTGAGCTTCGCTTTTGTTCCGAATTGTTCTTTTTTCGTTTTCGAGCCTCGCCAGCGGCCCGAAAGTCGCCGAATTATCCGATTTGCGGTCAAATCTGTCCGAAATAACGAGCGCCCAGTCTCATAGAGTGATGCGTATATTTACAGGGACCAGATGACGTATCCGAATTAACCGATTTTCCGAATTAACGAGAGTCGAATAAACGAGCTTTTACTGTAATACACTGTGGAGTAAACAATGGAGTGCACTGCCATACTACTGCTTTTTTCTCATGAGAAAAGTTAAGCGCGCTCCTCAACTTGTAATGTGTTGTGGCTGACACCATGCTGTGCCTACCGATTGCAAAGACCTGTCGACCAAGGATGAAATGTTTATACAGTTAAACCTGGATATAACAAAATTGACAAATTCCCAAAAATATTCGTTATAAACAGGCTTTCGTTATATCCAGTTTCTGCAGTTCCAGTTTCCGCAGTTTCCAACAGAAAAGCCGATTTTCTTTCGTTTTTTTTTTTCTTTAAGAAAACCGGCGCCGTTAGCATGGTGGCACCCACGAGCGGCTAGATGAGGTTTGAAGGGAGAAGGGGGGGGGCATGCCTGCGCACGCGCACGCGACGTCACCTGCCTGCCCGCCTTGCGCACGCTGCACACACAAAGGAGCACTCGCTCTCGCCTCGCAGTAGCCGGGGCTTCGAGCATGCCACGCACGACGCTGCTGCTTCGCGCTCACTTCGGCGGGGTAACCGCAGAAGATTCATGTGGCTCCTGGTCGTGCCAAATTACAAAATTCGGGACAAAATCCCTAGGTTGTCAGCGGCGAAAATTCGTTATGTCAAGGGTGTCTCCTGTTGCCACTTTGTTGCATAGAGTTCGCAAATACATGTGCTTCTATGGAATAACGGCGGGGAATAGAAAAACTTTGTAATATAGAGGAATTCGTTGTATGGAGGCTTGTTATAGGCAGGTTTGACTGTATGTGGATAATCCAGACAAGACAGAGGTTCGGGGGAGGATGGAGGCTTGAAGTGATGAAATTTTAAACGGAATGTCACTGATGCCGATGTTTTGAAAGAGGACTTGTCTTTGTCAAGGCAGCGACTTTTCATATACAGTTGCCGACTGATTTTCCGGACCTGGCAGTGATCGCAAAATAGTCCGAAATATCTAACAGTCTGAGAAAGTCGTTAAGACATGAAATAAAATTTATTTGGATGACATCAGCCTAAAAAAGTCTCTAATAATGTCCTGCTTCATGCTACGCTTGCAGACGAACAGATTTGGTTGTAGTTTGGCTACAGTGACATCATCGGTGCATTAGCGATCGCTGCCGCCGACTGTTGCGGGCAGCACACCAGGTGGCCCCATGGCACCAAGCAGACAAAATTTGAAGCTGGTCACAAAAGGATGCACGCAACGTATCGGTTGGTTGGGGGAATTTAACGACGCAATCTGGGGTTTTGTACCTGCACTGACACAGCACAGTACGTGAGCCTCCAGCATTTTACCTCCATCGAAACGCGTCCACCATGGCCGTGATCAAACCCGCGAGTTTGAGGTCAGCAGCCAAACGCCGACCACTAAGCAACCGCAATGGCAGAGAACATGTGACTTGCACAATGTCTAAAAAACACACTTGACACACCAACAACACTACCATATGCGGAATAACAACCCGAAAAACAAACGCACAAAAGAGAAAAAAAACCTACCCGTGTAGTAATGATGACGATAAGCCTGACTTGAAAAGAAAAGTTGCGTCCCGAAGAGCGTTTTGTCAGCCAAGGAAGAGTGGGCATGGCCTCTGAAACCGGAAGATTGTGCACGCTCTCAATCTTGGAGGCCACACAACTGGCTACTGGAAACCAAACTTGACCATGCCAGTGAAAAATTTAACATCGTGGCTTTCAAAATTGAGCGGCATGGCTCGAAACTAGCAATTTATCCAAAAAATTGAACTTTAGGGCATAAACTCGTAAGAAAAATTTATCATGAAAATGTATTAGAGCTATGGGAACCTTGATGGTGCACTTATGAAGTCCAAAATATCCATCAAGTCCAAATTTTCAGAGTCCGAAAAGTCCTTCGGCGACTGTGTATGGATAAGCATTGGAAGTGCATGGGAATGTGATGGCAACCACTGACAGTATGTTATCGCTAACAATCCTATTGCCATAAGCATCCGAGATATCTGCTGTGCAACGTGCACGGTGCGGCGCCATTATAATGCCTACTACACGCCTAATAGGCAACAACCCAAACCCAGTGTGCCGCTTTCTTGTGCGGGACAGCTTTACGTGCGTGTCCTTTGCAGTTGCGTGCATTTCATGCATACAACTAAAGGAAAACTGCTGAAATGCATAAAATGCATTTCAGTGGTTGTATGCATTTCGGATCACCATGGCATATGTCAACTTGTTTATGTCCTCTCCAGCGTACTTTATTCCCACACCTCGACGTTTCTCTGCAGGCGAGGCTCTTGGCGTGTTGGCTAGCAGCATGAGCCTGCTGCGACGCTGCCGGGTGAATGCCGCGCTGACGATCCAGTTATTCTCCTGGCTCTTTCACCATGTCAATGCGTGGCTGCTCAACAGCCTCCTCTTGCACGGGCGCCCTCCACTATGTCGGCCAACGGGTGCCCTGCTAAAGCGCCGGCTGGCTCACCTGGTAGCCTGGGCAGAGCAGCAAGGCCTAGAGCTGGCTGCCGACTGCCACCTTGCACGTCTCATCCAGGCTGCTCACCTGCTGGCGGCACCAAAGGCCCACCCACAGCATGACCTGCCCCTGCTTGCTGACGCCTGTTTCAAGCTTAATTCTATCCAGGTATTCTGACAAAGGGATCTCCACTATGCCATTCCGTGTGTTGTGAACTTGCCTTGCTCCAGTGGATGGAGATAGTGCCTCTGTGAGAACACAGAAATGTAAAGATTTCGAGCGATGACTGTGAAAAGTTGGCCAACATTGCATAAAGGAATGAGATAGCGAAAGCTTGCATCACTTCCTATTACAGAAGTTGAGCGATCTGTGCCACTGTAAAAGCTGGGCTAATTGGAGTGAACTTAGCAAACATAGCACTGCAAATGGAGATGCAAAGTCGCAGAGATGTTTGCTGGCTTGTGCTATACAGGTTGCCCCAGCTATCTTTAGCCAGAGTTTAAAAATATCCCGAAGCACTCTGACAGTGCAACCAAGTGCATGTTACTGACTATTGGACAGAGTAAGTCACACTATCTTTAACAGCGGAGCTCTAGGTTGACACGATGGATGTGAAATGTAGACGTTTCTTCAATGCTTGTGCCTTCTGAAGAAAACAAAAGAGAAGCACAGAACAGATAAACAGAAGAGAAAGGAGAGAAAGAATCAGAGAGAAAGAAATAGGTGCAGAGAGGGAGAACCTTGCTAATTAAGCCCATGCTAATTAGGTAGGATCAGCTAATCAAGACTGTTAATTACACTTGCACAATATTAATTAGGACCATGCTAAGACCTTGCTAATAATCTAGGCTGGCCACACTGTTAGTCGAGCCTTGCACCACTAGTGCAAGCTGCCCACATTTTTTATGTTGCTGCCATTCTTCCTTCTTATAATTCATACTTTGTTGTCATCGTTTAAGTGGTTTGTGTGTAAACATGGGTCTGTGTATCTCCTACGTACAATTCAGCCATCCTGAAGTGCTGTATTTATAAATAAATAAATAAATAAATAAATAAATAAATAAAATGTGCTCTTTTCTGTGTATCCTCATTTTTTCCTGTGCTACAACAAAGTTGGAAACAGCCATTCCCTGTCCCAAGGTCTTGGAAGCTAGATGGCATTTGTACAGTTTTGTTTGCCCCCCCCCCCCCCACGCCCCCGTAATTGAGAATAAAGCTGGCATTTGTGGAGCAGTCAGCTCCATTGGGCAGCACATCTCATTATGTGCCTGTTTCAAGTGGTGTGGCAACGATGCAGAGATGCGAGCTTTTTTGGGTTTATCAGCATGCAGGTACCGTATTTACTCGATTCTACCGCGCCCTCGATTGTAACGCGCACCTGTTTTCCATGACCAAAAAGAAAAAAAAAATGTACACCATCGATTCTAACGCGCACCCATTTTTCGTGAGAGAAATGAACAAAAGTACTAAGGAGTCTACCTTCGCACATTCAGAGGAACAGGTATTTGGGTTTTAAAGAACTAAAGTTTCAAAAAAAGAAAACACAAAGTCAAACGGCGGGCCTTGCCGCTGAAACTGTCACCACTACGGCGGCGATACGAGTCGCGTAATGGATCAGTCTTCGTCGCTGTCAACGCTCTTCGAGTTCGGCAAACCGGCCCTGCTTTTGTCCACAGAAACTTTTTCGTGAAGCTTTGCTGTAAAACAATCTTCTTCTTCTGTTAGCGTCAGTCTCGCACGCACGTTTCGGCAACTCTGAACGACCGCGATGCGGCCCGATTTCCGTCCGTCTCTGCACATAACTTTTCTTTGAAATGCGACATCGTGGTGCACTCGTCGAGTATTTGGAGGGGGCACTTCCATGCCGCCGATGCGAATGCAGAACGAGATGACAAACTCCTCAGCATACGTATGAACTGAAACAATGACAGAAATGGCCGAGGCACGTAGGAGGCGGCCATTTTGAAATGCCGATGGCAATACGATAACCGTTTTTTCGGTACTCGATTCTAACGCGCATGCGATTTTACGACTCGTTTTGCCGAAAAAAAGGTGCGCGTTAGATTCGAGTAAATACGGTATATGATGCGTGGTTTGCAGGGGTGTTTTGTGACTAGTGTACTTGAGCAACTGTGCACATATTCTGCTTTGCACATTATGAAGACGTTTTTGTGCCTGCCTTGTGTGGCAGGTGCGGCACCTGCTAGAGCGGTTCCAGCCATTGGGACCAGGGGACCAGGTTGGCCCCGGTTTGATCGATGCATTGGTGCATGAAGCGCGCAAAGGTGAAGATGCTCGCCTCGCCGAGGAAGGCCGCCCGCTTCAACTGGCCGAAGAGCCTCAGCTGGCCCTGCCTTTTCTGCTACCCGAGGATGGATACTCGTGTGAGACTGTGCGGGGCGTACCACCAGGACTGCAGGTGGGTGGCCACAGCTTTTGCTGTTTGGTGTGTAATGCCCGATGGTAGGGTAAATGATGTCCATAGTGCGACATTACTTGGAACCAAAATGTACCAATCGGAGTGTTTACATAAATGGGACGTGTGGACTGGCACTAAGAAAGAACTGTAAAGAGAACAGTACAGTAAACCCTTGGTTAACTTATTTACGTGTGGCAGTATATGATATCGGCGTGCCGGAGATGCGTTTTAATTTCTATCTTCTCACCAAAGAGCAACGTATAGCATTGGTGATACCACTTTCACTGCAGACATCACAGTGATCTCAATAGCTGTCAGCGCTACGTAATTTTCACCGTTTATCTCAAAAAGCTTCCACGCTGAACTTGAGGTATCTAAAAATCTCAGCAGTGAAAGTAGCAGTTGGAAGTCACCATTTCGCTCGGCCATTTCGGACATCATCACTCCCAGACTTAACTGACCACTTATTCTTTGTGTTACCTAGCCACTTCTGCTGCTTTGTTTTGTTTTACTTTTGTATATATTGTTAACCACTCCCCTCTGTAATACTTCAGGTCTTGAGGGTAAATACAATGAAAATGAAAATGAAGATGCCTCTGTACTCTGAGGAGAGCGTGCATATCCTCCTATAATGAGCCCAGCTGTAGTGGAGGAGGTGTGGTGGAGTTGCAGGTATGTGCGAGTCATCCCGGCCACACGTGCTCCGGGTAATGGTTGTCACAGCGACTGAGAGATAGAGAGAAATATTTTAATGAGAAGCTGGAGATGTTAGCCGGGCTATTCGCCTGACATGCTACTCCAGGTGCTGGGCGATGATTGTGATATATACACTGATAAACACATTACACATACAGCCACACGCAGACTACACTGTTTACAATGCGACTGAGCAGCGTAGGCAGACATTTGGGCAAGTTGGAACTGGCTTGGAACACAAGGCAGCGCTGTCGTGTGTTCTTTTGTACTTTGTGTCTTCATTTTTTGTGCAGCCCATCCAAGATGTTGAGCATAGGCGGCCAGTGTTGCTTAACTTCCTGGTAATTTGTGTTGGATAGAAAGGCCTGGTGAGCCTAGATGGCTGGTAGCTTTGTATGCACTGTCTCCTTGTGCACGTAATGTCAGCAGTTCAGAAAAAAAAATAATAAGTACGGAGCATGTGCAACAGTGACACCGCTGCTTCTTTACGTAAGTAATGTATTTACATTTGGTTGTAAATTACACTCTCGTCTATTTTGTTCATCTTGATTAAACAGTGCACAATAAAAACTACGATGAAGAGCAACACACGCACAACTAGCACTGTCACTTCTTGTGTGTGTGTGTTGCTCTTTCTTTGTCCCAGTTTTCATTGTGCGCTGTTTGAACCAAGATCAGCGATTACCAACTCGCTCAAGTTACCGTCTTATCGATTATTGTGTTCTTTGTTCCACTGTGCAGGAGTTTCTGCAGCCACTGTGCCTTGCTGGGCTCTGTAGGCTGACCCTGCAGCCCACTTCACTGGGTCACTGGACCATCTACATGTGCGACCAGGACGTCCTTGGTCCCCGAATCGTTACACTGGCTCTGAAGAAAAGCCCTTCTGGCATGGGACTGAGCATTGTGGCTGCCAGGGTGAGTACCTTTACATTAACTTCTAGACCACTCTTTCTCATATACTGAAATGGTACCTGTTCAGTGTGGTATGGCTGTAGTTGGGCATTGATTGAGAAATGCTGAATGTGGCCCTGCCGGGGCATTGCTGACTTACATTTTGGTGTAAGTGGCAGAGCAATACTGTGAAATCTCGTTAATACAAACAACAAATTAACAAGCTTTTCTGAAATTCTGCACTGATAGCTTGTTTAAATGTAAAAAATATTTCATTACAGCTAAACTTCGTTTAATTATTTCAGAGGACTGGGAAAAAACGCCTACGGTATAGCCATCAGGCTGGCATTGAGTCGAGCTGGAAGTGTTACTGTAGAATAGCGACTCTGCTGTCAACCAAGTTCAAATGCATATGTGGAAAACTTTCCTTGCAATTTTTTTCTGCCTTTTTTGAAGCTCGGTTCGACACAAGCATGCTGTGTGATAAAATGCGAGACGTGCAGCTTGGCCTCTCTTCATTTCGATGCCGCACTCTTTGCATTGTCAGTGACATGGCCTTGTTACATGCAACATTAACTCATACATCCAAATTTACATTGTGGGAAACTGTAGGTTTCCTGTAAATTTGCATATAAATTGTATGTAAACGCACGTCATTCATCGTGAGTTTCCACCGTCTTCAGCCGTGTGCAGGGTTACGATGAGGACTGGAACAGATGTTGTGTTGACGTGCCTTGCTTTCTACGTGAAGTTGTTCCTTTTGTATTGTCTCCTGAGGGCTTTGTGCTTTCTTCGCAGGGCTCCAACCAGGACCGGTTGGGTATCTACGTGAAGAGTGTTGTCCGAGGCGGGGCAGCTGACCTAGACGGCCGCCTCCAAGCCGGTGACCAGCTACTCCGAGTTGACGGCCACTCCCTGGTCGGCGTCTCGCAAGAAAAGTGAGCTGTCCTACGTGATAGTTCTACCAATTGTAACATTCTTGTCTGCCCTTCTTTTTGTAAAGCAACTTGGTGTTCATTTGCCAACGATTGTAGACGCACAAATTTGGAGTATTCCAGGCATCCTTTGCAGCTCCTTTGATCTTGCTCTTTCCCTTTCGTGAATAAAACTGCCATTTCTTTTTTTAAGTTAAGCAATATTTATGTATATATTTTTTAGGGAAGTACTACTAGGCTTTTGCGAATAGTAAATTTTAGGTTTGAAGCGAATAGTGATTTGGTTGAATAATTTCTAATTGAATTTGAATGGTATATGTAACATATTATAAAGAAAAAGGAGCATATCTGCCATGACTAGAGATGATTTTAGGCAAATGCCCATTTTGTTCCTTGCGTTCCTATTACCTTATTTACCCAAATCTAATGCGTCCCCGATTCTAACGCGCACCCTGATTTGGCAACAGAAAAAAAAATGAGAGACCCGATTCTAACGCGCACCCGAATCCGAAAAAAGAAAAAGAGACATACCTGATTGGAACGAGCACGTGATTTCCGCGAACGAACGGGAGAAAAAGGAAGCAAAGTATTTTCAGCAAGGGAAAAAAAAGTTTATTTAATCGCTATTGCACTCAGAGAGCTCTTTGTCACTCTCGGACCAGAGCATCTCGTCTTCAATTTCGTCCATAGCATTGGAGATTCCACATTTCTTGAAGGCTTTCTCAACTATGCCAGATGGAATCCCATGCCAAGCTTCAGCCACCCACCTTGTCATGTCTTCAATCGAGGCACGCTTCAGCCTGTTGCTTGATGTGAACGTATGGCTCCCGTCGACTAGCCACTCACTATACAGTGCCCGCATGCGGTCTTTCATGGGCTTGTTAATGCAAACGTCCAGCGGTTAAAGCTGAGACATCATGCCACCCGGAATCACCACCAAGCCTGTATGGCAAGCCGCCAGTTCATCTTTCACGCGCTGATCCAGGTGACACTTGAATGCATCAAGCACAAGCATGTTAGTCTCGCACCTCGCTGCGATTCGAAGTAAAAAACAAAAATAATAACCTGCACACATTCCATTTATCTGCTTTATTTCTCTCAACTTTTATTCATCTATTCAAGCAACAGATTACACAAATTACACATATCACCTCAAATAATTCTCGCAGTGTCATGTGCTACTGTGAGCGATGTCAGAGCACTAATGTCTACGTAGAGGAGCCACGTGAATGCACAGATAACTACATAGGACCATTCCTTGTTGTACATCATCCCCTCCATCTCGGGACGCGCGCCCGCGAGATGAAGGGCAAGCAGCATTTTAAAATTTCACGTCTTTCCGCGGGGCGTAGCGTTGCAAATCTTGGCAGACGTGATCGTGAGTGCCCAGTGCATTCAATACATTTGTCGGCTCGAAATGCTGAAACCTGGTGAGGGGCATTTTAAGGCGTTCACCAACAGAGGAGAAATTGACCCTGCGCGATTAGACTTGGCCAATACGAGGCACCCTCCCTTCTAGTCCTTTATTGGTCTGGCTATCTGATCCTGTGCTGCTCTTCTCAGCCATGCCAAAGAGATACCCAGGAGTGCGTTGATTCGATGCTGGACACTTGACTCACCATGCTAGGCAATGAAACGGGAAACCGTGTTCTGCAAACCGTATGGGAAAAAGAACAATTGCGTGGCTATGTTCAACCGGTTGGTGCCTTTGTGCCATCATAAACAATAACATTTTATTGCTTTCCTGTCGTAGATACAGGTCCTGCACATCTTTCATTGAAATTGTTTGAATTTATGTGAAAATTTATTGGGCCTATATTTACGATTTAGCAGGCCTGAAACGGTGTTTTGTGCCTGCCTATTTTTGGCGCCCGAAACACTCTTTTTTTAGTGCCTAAAAATCTGGCCTCTAGTCGTGACCCAACTAAGTTGCACAATATTCTTCAAAATTGAAACAAGGAATGCGCAAATGTCATTCTTTTTGGTTCAAAGGGAAGTGGAAGTAACTTTGAATAGTAGCAGGATTTGACTTTCGGTAGAATGCAAGTGATAACTTGCAAGATTCTTACATTACGTTTTAAAATTTACTTAGAGCATATAGGTCAGTATAACGAGCTTTTAAACTTAAATAATGATGAATCGATGTCAGGGTAATTTGTGTGTTGAACCTTGAAGTGGGGCTTCGCAGCAATGTGGATTTTTCCTGGATAGTTGTATTCACGGTATAGCAGTGAAACTACCTTTACAGGGGGTTACATGCGGTTTGTATATGTCTAGTTCATTCGTTTCGTTCGTTTATTATTACCTCAAGGGTTCCGAAGGACATTACATGAGGGGTGGGCAAGAAAACATGATAGATAAAAAAAAATCAAAACAGCACCAACATTAACAACAAAATAGAAAAACAGCAGTAGATAACATTTACAAGGATAAAATATGGCTTTTTACGGCAGTTTTAAATTGGGCAAACTGAGATGACATGGCGATGCGGGCGGCAAATTTCGACTATTTCGAAATTTGCAATAATTTAAATTCGTTTCGAAGCGAATTTGAATACTGTAATATGTATTCGTTCGAATATTCGAACTGCTCGAATATTCTCACATGCCTAGGAACTACCATATGTACATTTGTTATAATGCGACTGCAAATATAACGAGAGGGTTTGTTCGTGCTCTTAAGGAAATGAAAAAATTTGGGGTAATGATTATAACGTCGGTACCCTTTAGGGCAGCCCTAGTTGAGGGTACCAAAAGATGTGGCTTTAAAAACTTCACGAGGCGTGACAGCTACATCTTTATAGTTGGATGTTTAGATGCTGAGCATTTATGGGCAAAAAATACCCACGGTATTCATGCATAAATTCGGACAGCTTCTCTTCTAACTAGTGATGGCATTCTTGCATGCTACCGTAAATGGCAGTTTCGCGTGGGCGTGGCATGTGTCAAGGGAATAAATATTTTTCTGAAAGCCTTCAGGCAGAAAGTTTTTAAATGAGGCACTATACACACAAACCAGGACAGAGGGTACACCATACTCCTGTTGATAATAAAAGTGTGTTTTTTTGCCCATGTAGGTGAAGCAGGCGTCCACTCTCTCTGGACAGGTTAGCTCTAGTCGAGAGACATACGGAAACACATCTGGTCGGGAAAAGACAGGAGGAAAATGAAAATGGACAGCGACCACGAATGTTCACATAAAACCAAGACGTTTTGGAGACGTGTAGATGTTTAGGAGAGGTTAGCTGCAAAGAGTGCATGGAAGAAATGACACATTTGTTGCTGTCACTTGCACCAATAGTGGTTCATGAACGCAATGCATG
This sequence comes from Rhipicephalus sanguineus, assembly GCF_013339695.2. NCBI lineage: Eukaryota > Metazoa > Arthropoda > Arachnida > Ixodida > Ixodidae > Rhipicephalus > Rhipicephalus sanguineus. Next base: position 151,234 of record NW_023615699.1, read on the forward strand.
CAGGGCGGCAGAGCTGATGACACGCACCGGCCCACTAGTCCAGCTGGAGGTGGCCAAACAGGGGGCCATCCACCACGGGCTGGCATCACTGCTCTGCCAACCATCGCCTCTGCTCCTGCAGCGCGGCAGTGGCCGCCTCAGTGAACGCGACATCCCTGGCCGTCTAGCCCACGAAGAGCCCCCTCCCAGGATCCAGGGCAGCAAGAGTGTGCCTGCTCTCAATTGTACGTGACCCTTTGCTGTTAGGCCTTGCCATGCGTATTCTCGTGCTTTCTTGAAAGAAGCCTCTAGGCATTCCAGCTGCATTGGCCATGTTTCAGTGAGAACGAAATGCAGAAATGCTTGCGTAAAGGTCGTTGAGGGTGGCAGATTGGGTGATTCGTTATAGCATGATACTATTTAGGTGTTTTAGAGCAACTCGGATGGAGTAAATGCAAAATCTAAAAAAAAAAAAAAAGAGGACAAGCAGCAAAAGGCAACAGGGTAAGCGCTTCCTTTTTGCCTTTACCCAATCTGAATTGTGCTTATATGCCCGAACATCATGCTTGTGTAAATTTTTGGCATTTGAACATATCCTTTGATGATGATCTTTTTCATTATTCTTTGTCAGTATAACGATACTGGAACCTTGCGTGTGTGTTGATGAATATACGTAACAAACAGCACATGTAAGAAACTTTCGAATTTTGCAAATATAGTTTGCAAAATTTTGCTAGACAATAAAACAATTGTCTGATACACGCAGCATTCAAAACTGTGGAAGTTATAGGGCAAAGGTTTTCCTCCTGAGCATATGTATGGCAAGTGCAGTGCCCGATGTACTTGTGAAGATGTCTGTTGTAAATTGATTGGACGCTAACCATCACGTAATGTACAAGCACACTTTATGTTGCTGCAGGGCTTTCGCTAATAACTGCCAGTTTCGGTATTACATGTGCAATTTTATTCTCAGGTGGATCTGCAGCCATGGATAGTAGCCAGCATATGGCACCTGGTAGTTCCATGACGATGCCATCACGAAGCTACCCCCCAGGGCCTTCTTATTCGGTATGCGGTCTGCTGCTCATTCATGTGTATCAGACATTTTTTCAACATGCAATTTACTTGTCCTTGCGTTTCAAGATGAGGGAATGTTATAACTCCCCTTCTTGTGCTTACTCAATAAAAAAATATGTGTATTGTATTAGCAGTAACAAGATGGTTTTGGTTGTCATCAGCTGCTTGAAATGTATTACAGTTAAACCTGGATATAACAAAATTGACAAATTCTCGAAAAAAATTCGTTATAAACAGGTTTTCGTTATATGCAGTTTCTGCACGAAAATTCGGAAAAGAAACGCACAAATTAAACACAAGGAGAATTGAAGGCAGAGCTCACCCAAAACATTTATTTAGCGGCAAAAACTGCAGCATTTTGCTCTATTGCTTGTTTGTACAATGCTGCTCAGTCATCGTCTAGCCGTAGCCTCTGAGATTGGCTCTGGCAACGCGACAGCGCATGGCCGGAGCCAATTCGTGCAGTGCAAGACGGCAAAGCGCATGACGACAGTGACGAGTCGACCTCCGAAGATCCGTCGTTGTGACCGTGGTCGCGGACAGTTTCCACCAGCGCCTAATTTGACATCTCCTCGGTAGTGACGACACAGTTGTCGGCATTAAAAAACATCGCAAAATCTGCACGTGATCAGGGGCTGCTCCATGCGTGCACAGTGAAACCATGCACGTGCACACAGTGTTGAAAACGAAGAACGAACACCATATGCGGTGCGAATTCGAGACTTAATGATAAAGAGCAAAGATTTTTCTTTTTTAGTGGCGTCACCTGGTGTCACGTTAACGAAGTGCAGTTCAGACTACTGCAACAACCGAAGAGGGGCGCTGCCAATGCAGAAGCCGATATTTAAAAAAAAAAATTTTTCTTTCTTTTTTTTAGAAAAAGCCGGTGCTTTTAGCGTGGTGGCACCTGCGGCGCAAGCCTGCCTGCCTGCCTCGCGCACACCCGCACGCACAAATGATTGCTCACTCTCGCAGTCGCCGGCGCTTCGAGTGCGCCATACGCGACGCCGCTTTGCGCTCTCGTCAGCGAGGTAACCGCAGAAGATACATGCAGCTCCTGTTCGTGCCAAAATGTCAAAATTCGGGACAGAATCCCTAGGATGTCGGCGCCGAAAATTTGTTATATCAAGGGTGTCTCCTGCTGCCACTTTGTTACATAGAGGTCGCATTGCATATGCTTCTATGGTGTAACGGCGGGGAGCAGAAAAACTTTGTAATCTCGAGGAATTAGTTGTATGGAGGTTCGTTATAGGCAGGTTTAACTGTACTTTAAAAAAAATGAGGAGGGAGCAAAAAAGGAAGAATCACAGCCACTTCAAAAATGCTTGTGGACATTTAGCCAAAATTTCTTACTTTGTAGTGCTAGAAAGATTCGAATGTCTTTTTGTTTTTAAAGAAGTGAGTTGGCAGCTAACAGGCTAGAAAATAAGTTTGAATGGGCCTGTGTTTGATGGTCTGACTGTAGTCCATTCCAGAAATCTATTGTGATAAGTTAAATGTAGTATACGCTTAAGGAGTTATACAGTGCAGATGCCAGTGTGTCCTGGAGGTATAAACAGGCATAGGACCTAAACTAGAGAAGTTCTGCAAAGCAGACTGCCTCGTTAAATTGTTGCACTTGGCTGCTATTGTTGTCCACAAGGGGCCTTCTGTCGGCTCTTTGCATTGGTTTCTGTGCAGCCCAGGCAAGCAGCCATGGAGGAGCGTCAGTACCAGAATATTGGCTTGTACCAGCAGCAACACCAGCAACAGCTGTCGCAGCAGCCACAACCACCAGTGACTAGGTGAGACCAGATACCCCTCATAGTCTGTGAGGGTTTGTTTTGGTAGGGGAAGCAAACCACACGTTTAACCACAATGTGGCCAAATATAACTGAATTAACGAGAGGTTGATGCCATTAAATAATGTGTATGCTTGCCAGGACCAGACGACAAGTCTGGATTGCCTGATTTTCATAAATAACAATGGTTGAATTAACGAGGCATTACTGTGCTAGTATTGTAATCCATGAACTCCTTTGCCTTTGCACAGGGAAGCACTGGAGTAAAAGAACTTAAATAGCAGTTTGCTTTGCTAGCCAATGAAAGTGGGCATCTGACGAAGGCACTCTGCTCGGCTCCTAAGTGCTTGGGTTTAGACTCAAGTACTCCAGGAGCCTGCGTATGGCCTAGTAATACTTTTTGTTTGCCCGTTTTGTTCAGCACGGTGTTAGTGGTTGGAGGAATGCTTCTCAAGCTGTCGTTTATGCTTCTTCTATCAAGGGATGTATGTCTAAGCATTTTTCATGTTCTACTTCAGTTATCCAGCGAGCAGTGGCATGTGCACACATTCTAAATGCTCAGCAATGAATGTTTCAGCTATGAATGTTGAGATCGTGCTGGCACTTCCAACTTTACTCATAAGCACGCCTACTGGAATGCAGGAGTAGCGCCATGAGCCGTGTGAGTTTGTAGGAAAGCTTCATGCTGGACTGCGTTGTCAGAAGTGTGGGCCAACTCGAGAGGCTCCACAGTCATAGTAAAGCTGCTAGCCGTGCAAATACTTCTAATTCTGGCGTTTCCTGATAAGGTTGTGGGAACAACTTCATCGGAGCATCCCAAGATGTGTACTATCTCCTTAAGAATGTTACAGCCACTGTGAATTGAGAATTGACTCTCCGGGCAATCAGATGAATTAAAACATTATTTTTTTACTAAAAAAAGATAATGCTAATTCTCTTCTGTAGTCACGCTTTTGACCACCAGCTCTCATAGTCGTAGACCACACACACTACACAAATGCTGTATATGCACCACCAACTTGGCCAACGCAGATTTCTCCAATATGCTGCTGAGTGTGAACAGAGCAGAAAGCAGCGGAGAGTCTGTTTGAAATAGCAAGGATTGTTGCCTATTATTGCTCATCTGCCAAGGGGCGGCATCCCCGTAGACTTTCTCAAGTTGAGGTGGAGTGTTGAGTGGGAGGGACAGTCTAGAATTTGTGGGATAAACTCAGATTGTCGTACTGGTATGCAGGGCGAGCCACGGTTCGCAGCCCTTGCCGTGGAGTCCTCCTACGAGTAGCAGCGGTGGCAACGCACCGCCCCGGCCGGAAATGGGCACCAGACCTCTCTCGACGCTGGTGAGCCCACGAGAGCAGGAGCAGTACGTGAGCAGCCTCGGTTCCCTGGCCGTGGGTCATCACTCGGGCCCTCATGGGGGCCCACCGGCCGAGCCCCCTGCCCACTGGAGCCCCCACCCGCCTCCGCCAGATCTGAGGGCACAACGAGACCTGCTTCGACAAGAGGCCAAGATGGAGGAAATGAAAGAGGAGGTTGGCAGATGGGTTTCGTTACTACAGCATTTGCAGTGCTCCGCACACAAAAAAAAGGCAGCATTTGGCGCGCTTGGCTGACGGCCATGCGGAAAGGAAATTCTTCCCTTTTTACAAAAATAAGTGTGTAAGTTCGAATGGGAAGTCGTAAAATGAAATTTAGTGGTGCCGGTAGCAGGCACTTGCAAGGGCTATGAAAGAAAATTGCAATTAGCAATGCACGACCCAGGCGTGTGCTAGACAGAAGGCTCAGGGCTACCACACCTGAACGATGCTGTGTTGCTTTGCTGGCCAGCAGCTGCTGTTTATCGCTGCCTCTCCGAATACAGTAGAACCCCGCTGTTACGTTCCTCACTGCTGCGTTTTCCCGGCTGTTACGTCGTTTTCCGCCGGTCCCGGCATAGCTCCCATAGGATACAATGTATTGGGAACCCCGCTGTTACGTCGTAACTGTCGGACCGTTCCCGTATGATACGTCGCGAAGTGCGCCCGGAGCCGACCGAGTGACTACCAAAGAGAGTGGCCATGGTGCATTTTCACGCAGCTTGGCCTCGTTTGACCGTAATATTAGCCGCATGAGAGGCGCAAGCAACAGAATCTTTCAATTGATGCAAACAAAAGCATGGCCTTTGAGATTCAAATTGCAAAAATGGCGTCTATGACGTAACTGCTCGCGAAAGCAAGGCCTTCGAGATTGGCATTTACTATTGACAAAAGCATAGCCTCTGAGATTTGCATTGCACAAACATGGCGTGTATGACGTAATCGCTTGCGAAAGCAAGGCCTTCGAGATTGGCATTCACTTCTGCCATCGCGTTGGCGTAGACTCATCATCATCGTTATTTGTCGGAGAACGGGAGGAGTTCGAGCTGGTTGGAGCTCGCGTGGTCGTGCGTGCGGTTCGCGGTCGGACTCGCCGTGCCGGTCGTGATGGGTGTGCTTAGTTCTTTCATGCCTACAGCTGTTGGTGTTAAAAAAATCACATACGTTGATTACATTTCTGTGGATAAGGCCGTCCTAAGCTCCGCGTTTCTATCCATCGACTAGATCGCGGCTGAGCGCGCCAATTTTCGTGCTGCTCGTAAGAATTGAAATAAAATTCTGTACCACTAAATATTTTGCCGTTTTTCCTTTTTTCGGCTCTTACGTTTCCCGTCTCTTACGTTTATTTCCTACGGTCCCTTCAAAAACGTATCAGCGGGGTTCTACTGTACATGTGGTGGGCACCTCCCACAGGAACCACGCCTCACTGGAACAATGAGGTGTCAGTCCCGAGTGTAGCAGCCAGTGTATGTTAAAGCCATGCTCTGCTACATGCAAGTGTTCTCAAATTTTTACAATAATTAAGTCTGTGTTCATATTTTGGAGTATGAAGGGTCAATGCCTCAGGATCACTTGCATACGTGTGTACATGGAGCCAAATGTTTACAGATACGTTAAACTCCTGTTAATTCAATCTCTACCAAAGGTCTCAACAAGAGCCCACACTTGCGTTACACTTGTGTTATTTCAATTCTGAAATTAGCATTTACAGGATAATTCAAACCTCGCTGGTCATCTTACATGAACCCGATCCCATAGTGACCCCATTGGTGAGCAGCAGTGTCCACATTGGCAGCTCTTAGAATACAGTGAATGTGTCAAAAGAAGGGGAATGAATTCAGGGGCTCATTTTTAATTAGACACAGCTAAAATGAAGGCACGGGGCTGTATTGGTAGAGTATTGCACGCACAAGTCAAAGGTTGTGGGTTTGGCCCCAATGACAACAAGTTGCTTTTTCCACTTCATTTGTATCTCATAATTACTAGTACAGTTGAATTTTAAAAAACTACAAATGACACCACCTGTGCCTTTCTTGGCTTCATTATTTGTTGAATGTGCCAAGCACACATCGTTTCCCATTTAGAACACCTACTTTTTAAACCTGCCCCAGGAAAATTCTAAAGGCACACAAAAGAGCAAAATGATTTCATTTGTATTATATTAGCAATTTTCTTGTGTATAACTGTCCCCTGCATATAACCAGCACCTACAACTGCAAACTGCAAAAAAATAATAATAAATAAATAAATAAATTTCCTCATATATTATTGTGAAGCCGCCTTTCGTGCATTACCGTGAAGCCACCTTGCACACCAAAGTTCTTATATTAATCCGCAGCCCGACTTTAGGCGCAAATTTTGTATACATTTTGTGTGGATTGCACGCGAGCAACTGCTGTATTATTGTGCAATTACGAGAGCACCATTCTCATGGCATGAGGGCTCTTATAAGCCAGAAAATGTACCAAAAAAGAAAAGAGGTGGTTACACTGTTTTGAAGTTCCTACAGCAGCTCACCATGATGTCGATTTTGGCGGCATCTGCTAAGGCCTACATGATACTTTATTGATACACTTAATACTTTACCAATACTGCATGATACTTTACTGGTAAAAGTAGATTACATTGGGCTGTAAAGAACCATAGACGATGGAAAGTTAACTTTTATTTAGAGCTGTGCGAATAGCAAAATTTTGGGTGCGAAGCGAATTCGAATATTGAAGTGTGAGTGCGAATCGAATCGAATATTTTTAGAATATTTCTCGAATATTTCTAGAATATTTTTCGAATACTTGGAAACGAAATTGCAGAAAAAAAAGTTGGAGAGGATTCCTAAGCATATTCTTATGAGATAGCAACATGAAAGTGTTTCTTTTCGCTAGGTTGATGAAGCACTGGCGGGGTGGTGTTTCATGGTTGTCTTATCAAGAATGAGGCACTGTAGAGGCCGAATTGTACTTATGTACATGATTTGGTGCAACCAAAGTGTTGCCGACAACACTTTGCACGTGATAGGCAAAGATGCCATTTCCTCAGCCTCTCCTCCTCTTTCAGCTTCTGTGCAAGCCCGACTGATGTGGCGGACAAGGGTGCGCTCCCTTCAAGTCCGGAGTTCCACATCTGCCTCGTAGGCGTCGATATATATAAGAACATCTGAGATTTTGGATGCTAAAAAGCTTCGGCGTCCGATTTTTCAGACTTTCTGCCCAAATTTCAGGCCCAAAACAACAGCATTAATTGAGCCCCCAACTCTGCCACATCTTTCATTTCCATGTTGGAACCAGCGTTTTCTTAGTACATATGTGACCCTAGCAGAGCTTGAAAGGCAGCTTTGTCGCAATATTTAAGTGTGATGAGGTGAAGCATATTGAAAATCTAGGGACCACTTTCAATTAGACGTTGACGGTGTCTTGGCTAAGTTCGACCGTAACGGAGCTTGAAAGGCAGATTTGCCTCAATAAGGGGGTGTGATGAGCTGAAGCATATTGAAAATCTAGGGACCACTTCCAATCGGACGTTGACTGTGTCTTAGCAAAGTTCGACCGTAACGGAGCTTGAAAGGCAGCTTTGCCGCAATAGGCAACCGACAATGGTTAGGTGGCGCTGCGATCGGCCCAGCCATCAGCGCCGCGGTGTCGATTCCGCGTAGCGTCGAGGCGGCCAACGAGCCATTTCTACCGTGCATGGCGTGTGTTTGTCGTGCTGTTTGAAGCATGTCGCTAGTTTTGTATTGCGGTTTTAAGGCGATTGAAAACATCGATGCCCATTTTCGACCACCGACGCTTGAAAAGGGACGCGCACTGTACGACAACGACCATGTGTATGGTGTTAAAGAAGTGAACACCGACATCGCAGCGAAGTGCTTGTCACAGCAAAGCAAGCATGCTTACGACGTTGAACTACAAGTTGAAAAGTCATTATCTTATCCCACTTAAGCGCACAAATACGACCGTATACGTTTCTCGATCAGCTGTCACTTGTCTTATTACTAAGAGCTTGCCTAATATTTGCTGGGTTGGGAAAGATAAGCAAGAACAGAATAAAGCAGCGACACGTGCCTACGTTGAATCTCTTTGGGGTTACCGTAAAAACCCGCGTATAGCCCGGGGTTTTTTTCTAGATTTTAGGGTGCGAAATTTCGGCCCCGTACTATATGCGGGTCCCAAGAATTTTCGGCCCAAATTCAGTTTCGGTTTCGGCATAGCGCGGTGCTATCATCATCATCAGCTGTCTGCGCGCTTCTGCGCTAGGTAGTGTTAGCGGCGTTAGTCTTAACTGGTCAGTTGGTCAGTGGCCTTTGCTTCAACTTGGTGCCCATAACGACGGCCTCGATTTTGCTCCTGTGATTTTACGCCATGTCAGGACCGCGCAGGCAGTACTCTGCTGCTTTTAAAAGAAAAGTTATCGCTGCTGCCGAAACCATCGGCAACTGTGCCGCGGAGCGGCAGTTCGGAGTCAACGAGCGGAGCATTCGCGGTTGGCGGAAGCAGAAGGAAGCCCTCTTTGCATGCAGCGGCCAGCGAAAAAGTTTCGGACCAAAAATGGAGCATTTCCTGACGTGGAACGAGAACTCACAGACTTTGTGCGGGAGCAGCGAGCTGCATCGCTGTCAACATCGAGCTGCTACAAGCGAAGGCAAGGGAGATCGCTCGAGACAAAGGCATTCAGCCGGAGGATTTCAAGCGAGCAAGCATTGGGTGTCTCGCTTCATGCGCCGCGCTGGGTTCTCCCTACGTCGGCGTACGTCGATCTCCCAGAAGCTACCAGAGAGCTACGAAGAGCACCTCGTGGCTTTTCAAAGGTACATAATTGCGTTGCGAAAGGCAGTCCCCTTTCAGCTGGGCCAGATCGGCAACGCGGATCAGACGCCGGTCTACCTGGATATGCCCTCGGCGCTGACGGTGCATCAAAAAGGCTCCAGGCAAGTTATCGTGCGGTCGACTGGAAACGAAAAAACGCGGGTGACTGTAATGTTATCCTGCACGGCTGACGGTCGCAAGCTGCCACCCTACGTGGTGTTCAAACGAAAGACGCTGCCGAAGGGGGAGAAGTTCCCGAAAAATGTCGTCGTCCGCTGCCAGGACAAGGGGTGGATGGACGAATCGTTAGTCCTTGACTGGATAAAGTCCGTGTGGTGTCGACGGCCCGGAGCACTGCTGGGGCTCCCTTCGATGCTTGTGCTTGACGCGTTTCGGTGTCACCTGGCCGACTCCGTAAAGCGACTGCTGCGCGACTCCCGCACCGAGCTCGTCGTCATCCCGGGAGGGATGACATCACAGCTGCAGCCGCTTGATGTGTGCCTTAATAAGCCATTTAAGGACCATGTCAAGCGCCTGTACGTGGAGTGGATGAGGTCCGGAGAACCAGAAGTGACCCCTGCCGGACGGCTGAAACGGGCCTCGCCAGCGATGCTCTGCTCGTGGATAGTCGAGGCTTGGGCCTGCATTCCAGAGGCGCTCGTTTGCCGCGCCTTCAAAAAGTGCTCCATCTCCAACGCGCTTGATGGCACTGAGGATGATGTGCTGTGGGAGAACTTTCCGACAAGGGAGCTTCGGAAGAGAGTGCGTCCGACGACGACGATGAATGAAATGTCAATAAATGCATTTTTTCCATTTTCCTCGGACTATATTCGGGTGAAAACTTTTTTTCTCACGTTTGCTATCCCCGAATTACACCCCGGACTATATGCGGGTCCGAGCTATATGCGGGTTTTTACGGTATTTTTCTACGTATAACCAGTGACGTGTGTCTCCGTCCGTCCCTTTATATCTACTGTTCTACTTATAAGTGAACTTGCACCTCGCGTAAGACAGGCATTGCCACGCTCATGTCGACAGCCGCTCGCGATGCATACGAGTGTTGTTGTTCCAGCATGTGTCATGCCTGATGATCATCTCTCACTTTTTCTCTTTTTGTGTCGTTTCTTTTTTTTTTTTTTCATGCAAAGTTGTCGATAACGCCCCGAGAAATTCTCAGCGGCAATTGTACGTGCCGTTACGGCGCCTTGGGCAACTGTAAACACTGCGCAGCGGTGGCACTCTACGTAAACCTACACGAGGACTCTTCGTGTACGAGCTGCCCGCAGACGTCTAGTCATCGTCCTGGTGCACAAATGAGCGCCAAGGCACGTTGACAAATTAATGCGTGGAAAAATGCGCCGTGCGTCCAAGCTTTTACGACGTTAGGTTTCACGAGTGACAACCACTGTGCGTGTTTTAACACACGCTTGTGAGCAGTTGTAACGTTGCCGTGCGTTGCACGAATGCTTCCCGTTGTTGTTGTTGCTCTGATGTCGTTTAACGAAAATTCGCAAGGGCGACACATACTTGACGCGCCGAACAGCTGCGATCCACTTCTGCCGCCGAGTTGCTTCCCACGGTCTCGATGGGAAGCGATACATCACGATGCCGACATCCCCTTCTTTATTGTGGCAATCTTTAACGCAGCAGTATCTGCGTTTGTTCTTTTTTTTCCCACCTCTGACGACGGAGTGGTCAACGGACTGCGGTAAATCCATTGCGCCTGTTCGCAATGCGCACAACGGTGGAATGGCGAGAAGGGCCGCCCCGTGGGTTCTAATCACCGCTGCTAGGCGGCGCGACGTGTACAAGCAAACTGCATTGCCGGGTGCCTATACCAGGGTGTGATGAGGTGAACCATATTGAAAATCTGAAGGGGTCACTTTTAGTAGGACGTTGACTGTATTTGTTTTTGGGAAGTTCGAATAGTTCGAATAGTAAAATTCCAGTGCGAATCGAATCGAATAGCAAGCACTATTCGAAAAATATTCGAAATTTCGAATATTCGCACACCCTTACTTTTATTTGCAACTTTGGCCACAATGCAAAAAAAAAACCTTGAACTCTGTGACATCCCACTGGCATGCTACGGTTGGTGTTTCAGCACGAAATTCAGAAATTGCGCAAGAAAACATGTTTGTGGCGTAGTTGGTACTTGCTGATAAACATAATTGTTGCTAAAAGACAGGCATAGCGCAAGGAAGACGCATACAATGATACAAGCTACTTGTCTTGTTCCACTTGTGTTTCTTCACTGTGTTGTGCGTGTCTTTCTCTCACATTTATGTCTTACTTGAAAAATAATTTTGACCTAGTAATCAAAATCTGATAGTGGAACTGATGACAATAAAAAGTGGTATTAGGAAATGTATCTCACAATATGTTGTTACAATATGTAATTTATTCTGATAGGCACCATCACTAAAAAGTTCATTTTAAAAAATTTGCGGTGGCTTAGCTCGGCTATGCCAGGATACACGTAGCATTAGCTAAGGTTCAGCTGATTATTCTTAGTCTTCTTGGTTGTCAAGCTTCTAAGCTTTTCTGCGCCACTTAGCAGCATTTGCGCTCTCCTTCTCCATGGCTGTACCACACTGGCAAATGCCAGCCAGCAGGTCTGAAAAATGGCTAACCTCCCTGTCCTTCCGTTTTTTAGATGCGTAGCAGCTCTTTGACTAGCCTGTGTAACGCTGTCCGTCCACACAAACGCGAGGCAACGCGCTTCCCTCGGTGCAGGTGTTGGAGCGGTGCCAAGTAGGTCACGCCTCAGCTGGGCGTTGACGTCACGCACCCCTCGCACGCTTCCCTCGCAGGTGCGCGTGTACGTCACACTCTCCCTCACCCGCCGGAGCGCCACAGCTGCCCGCTGCCTCCCGTGTCTGTGTTTCAAACAAACGTTTACACCAGTAAACGCTACACCGAGTTTCGCTTCAAACGAATCTTCCAGCGCTCACCGCAGCACCCGCGTTAGCGCCGTTCAACCCGTGACGCCACCTGTGCGCAACGCTGCTGCTTCGCATCCCATCAGTGTTCCCTTCGGGGAGATGGTCCAATTTTTCATTTCCTCCTCCTCCTCCCCACTAATACGTCTGCGTATGCGCATCAAATTAGGGAGCTAATACAGTAAAAGCTCGTTAATTCGGATTTCTAGGGACCGGAAAAAATGTCCGAATTATCGAATGGTCGAAATAAACACAATAAATGCAAGAGTTTTTTCAACATACCTTTACTTTACAAAGTAATCGCGGATGCGTGTCTGTTTTCGAGTAGAAATTCCTGTGGACACAATTTTCCTGAGCCCTTCAAGGTGCGCAGCAGCTCACATGCTATCTGCAATGCCAAAACAAAATTCAAGGACGACAAGGGCCTGCGTGGCTGCTCCTCTTCAGGCTCTTCATTCTCGAATTCGTCACCATGCATCACTTCCTTGACAATTTGCTCATCAGTTAGAGAGCCGGCAGTGGCAACGCCATCATCAATGCCGATATAATTGTCAAGTGTCACTGCATCAGGCATAACACTTCCGAAATCCTGCCCGTCATCGGCACCGTCGTCCGGCGGCACTTCAGCATCGCTGGAGTCGGGTACAACAAAGCCACTGTGCCTGAAACAGCTGGCAATGGCGTGCGCAAGCGTGTTCTGCCACACATACGCAAGAATGCTAACTGTGCTCAGGAGACTCGCGTTGTATTGTTTGCCGACGTCATGGCACAGGAGCAACTTCTTGTCGGGAGAGCCCATTTTTCAGGGCACGCAGGATTTCTACTTTGGTGGTGAAGTCCTTGGCCTCGTACTTGGGCCGCTTCGCCGGCGTTGCCATCGGAAGAGAGTGCGTTCACACGAGAAGTCAGCACAAAAGCACCAGCAACGATTAAGCTAAAGGAGCCGTACTGAATCGTTCCTCGATAAAATGGCGTTCAGTGATGCAGCACACCAACGGGAACAAAGCAACAAAATGGCACCGCCAAACCCACACGCGAAGAAAAGGCGTCCAACCAGTCTCAAGTCAAGCCAAGTCGATAATTGATGTCCATGGCGATGCTGCGTTTGAGCTTCACTTTTGTTCCGAATTATTCTTTTTTCATTTTCGAGCCTCGGCAGTGGCCCGAAAGTCGCCAAATTATCCGATTTGCGGTCAAGTCTGTCCAAAATAACGAGCGCCCAGTCTCATAGAGTGATGCGTATATTTACAGGGACCAGATGACGTGTCCGAATTAACCGATTTTTCGTGTTAACGAGAGTCGAATTAACAAGCTTTTACTGTATACTCCAGTGTAACGTAGACGCACGCACACGCTTGGCACAGCGACGCTACGCTAACAAGCACGCAGCACTCTATAGTCCGACGCGCGATGCGACCGATGCATCTGGCGTCCATCAGCGCGCCCCGGCTGCAGCCGGCGTGAAATTCGACATGCTGCATTCCGTGCCGGTGACGTTACCCAGACTGCACTGCGTCTGCGTCTCCTCGTGAAGAAGGGATGCCGAGTGCGTAGACCAGCGAGGCGTGCGCTGTGTGACGTCACTGCTCCTCGCGCATATGCAGCACGGCTCTCAGACTGCCACGCGAAACTGCTCCACTTCGGCCAGTGTAGCTAACGCTACAAAAATGCTTGGGCAATTCTCAGGTACGGCGACGAGAGGAGCGGGACCTCCACCAGCCATTGATCACGAAACCGCCGATGAAACAGCACCCACAGCAAGGTGTCAGGTCACCACCACCTCCGGAGACCAGCAATGGGCATCACCCAAATAACAGGCAAGTTTCCCTTGGGGAGTGGAATCAAGTCCGTCTTGTAGTCCGTCAGTCTCTTGTTGCCAAGATATGGCATAAAGACTCGTAGAACAACTGCCTTGTATAAATGTACAATCAGTGGGTTATGTCACATACTTCTTTGTATCTTATAAAAGTGAATGTTTCTGTTACATCGGCTTTTTAATGAGTGGGTGTTCACATCAGTGAAGTGATGGACTGCGTAGCATTTGTTGTGTATGCTTTGATAGAACAGCCATTCGTTCAAGTGACCCAACATCTGAAAACTCTATTGCTTCCTCAGTCTTAAACTCTAATGTGGCAAAATTATTGCTTGGCTGTGACTTCCAATTTTAAGACAACGAACACTGAATGTGCAGGATACCCCGAGATCCTGCTCAGGTGGCCAGTCCCTCACCATGGGAACGAGAGGAAAAGGAAATGGTGAGTTCTTTCCTGTCCACAAACATGGAGGGCAAGCTAAGGCAGTGCAGATGGGCTATGAATTCCATTAACTGTGCTGTGTGTGCAAACTTTGGTCACTGTGTTAATGTTAAAAACCATAGAGTAGGCACTTCATTGCACTTCATTCAGTCTTTATTTTCCTTTTTGCAATTATGAACAAACGATTTTGGATGCTTTACGGAAGTTGTAAATAATTGATTTGTTCTCGTAGGATTGTGTAGATTCCTGCTGGCTCTTAATTGTCAATTTTGTCATCTGTTTTAATTGGAGAGTTCCAGTTGTGTCGTGACATCACACAGAAAAGCTGCTTGCAGTGCAGTAAACCTTTATGTGTAGAAAAACTCGGCAGGCGCAAGGCAAGTGATTAATTGTATTACCATGCAACTAATGCAGCAACTCGGCAGGGTCGAGATACCATCAGCTGTAGGTGTGTGTGTGCTTCATGCACACACCTTGTTTAGCACTTGTGTAGTAGAGGTGTGGAATTACTCTGTATGAATGCACCCTCAACTCTGCTCTTGAAAATTAGGATTTTCGTTTTTGCCTTTGTAATGGTTGCACTCCCAACTTTAGTTCCGTGCAGTTTCGCGATATAATGGTTGTATCTAGCAGATAAGAATTTACAGTACCTCTAGGTAGTAGCCACCTTTTCCCTGGGATTGCAGGACACGGTGAATAGAGTAACTGCAATAACATTCAGCATGTTCTAATTGTGTGCTTGCCACCAGTGTTCCTTTGTTACAAACGTGTTGTCAGCTACTCGGTGATCGAAACCGCTGCCCCGCATTGGTAGTGCTGTGCCCCTTTTATGGTGCCTTGTGTGTTCAGTCTGTGCTACACTGTACCTCTAGTGACAGTAATAGAGTTTAAGTGTGCTTGCTCTAAACGTGTGTGCGGGAGTAGAATATTCTAGTAATAAGGTCAAATCCATTATCTTGCCAACTTCTACTGACCTGGAAAGCTGCTACTGCCTTTTTGATTGGCCCAAATTGCCACCATTGTGTAATTAAAACGTGCTCTCGATTTTAATCTCTCGGCTAGAACCACTGAGCCTTACGATAGCGCTTTCCTTTTTCTAATTTGAAGGCAGCATGATGATGCTCACTCTTCTGCCGGTCTTCGGTATTGCTGTGTGCAGTGAACCTTGGCACCATAGCACGCACAAACTCGGACACCCTCAAGCCTTTTTGCACATTTTCACTAAGATATTAGACCAGTGCATTAGATCACGGCACCACTGTGTCACTCTGCACTTGGTACAGTGTGGAGTCAGTTGGTCTGGAGAATTTTGCCACAAATTGGGAGGACCACTTAGCATAAGTGTCAGTTGTGACCTTTGCTGATAGAGCCTGGAATGATCCACTTGTGCTGATGTGATGCACATGGGAGTGCCTAGAACACTGAGCTGGAGGATTGCTGAATGCTGAACGTTCAAACTTGTGTTTACAGCGGCGCCTCCAGCGACTGGAAGAAATGCGCCAGATGCGAGACGAGGAGTTGCAAGAGCTAGAGTCACTACCAAATCGGACGAGCCGGCAGGAGGAACGTCTCAGGACCCTGAGGCTGGAACGCGAGTTTGAGCGGCGGGCACAGGAACTTGCTGGGGACGATGACGACGAAGAACAGGTGCTAGAGCCGGCATCGAGCAGTCGTGTAATTGGGTCTCCTCACTTTGGCTGCACTGGCTGCATCAAGTGCAGTGCTGGGAGTGCTCTTGGTGCACTGTACACATTGCTCTATTGCTCCTGCGTGCGATGCTTCGGCTGGCCATTTCAAGTCACTCCAGCCGCGCCGCTCCAAACTATTGTTTTATGATGCTGTATTGCAGGGAACAGAATGGTCTGGCAGTGATCATCAGGCACATTAGAAACCACTTATTCTTATAATGAAGCTTCATTTGCTGCCCTGCAATACCTTTGTAGCTCTGCTAGGGTTCTCTGGGGTGACTAGTTGAGGATGCAGTTGCAGGAGTATCAGGTGTTGTCTTATTTTCAAGATATTTAAACTAAAATCTCTCCTATAGGATACTACAGATTTGGAAAAATTTGTGTGCACCAAGATGTCACTTTTGGTAGTCCATAACTTGCATTTCATGCACCTCAATGCAGCATCTCTATTATGGCAGTAGCTGTAGCTTATTAAAAGCCAAACCTTTCTTTGCTGTTGTTGTTGCTGCAGCCATTGTGTGTTCAAGTAGAGATGACTCTTTGTGTCAGCTTGCTTGCTGTGTCTATGTGCACTTGTTAACATTCTGCTTTCTGGCATACCACGCATGCTGCTTTGGGAAGCACTGGATTGGCACGTCCAGCTTC
Source organism: Rhipicephalus sanguineus (assembly GCF_013339695.2). Classification (NCBI taxonomy): domain Eukaryota; kingdom Metazoa; phylum Arthropoda; class Arachnida; order Ixodida; family Ixodidae; genus Rhipicephalus; species Rhipicephalus sanguineus. Next base: position 167,755 of record NW_023615699.1, read on the forward strand.
TGGGGAAGTAGGTGTCCCTTGTTCCTTGCACATGTGTTCCTGGAAGGCCACACAGTGGGACACCTCGTGACCGGCTTTCTTTTCCTCCCGCTTTCAGGACTTGTCATCTGAGGTGCCACCTATGAAGGAACGCCCCTCCCAGCATCCTTGGGAGCCAGTTCATGCAATTACTCCTCGTCATCTGGAGGTGAGTTCTTGAGAGAGAGAGAGAGCATGGACGAGGGGGCAAGCCCAAGGCTTCTGCAGTTTGCTACCCTGTTCTATAGAATAGAGGAATAAGAGTGAACAAGCACTGCAAACAGTGCATCCATATATGGCAGTGCTTGGCACAACTTCAGTCAGCCTCAACCAATTTTTTCGATGATGAGCTTGCTTTTTTGCCATTGAGAAACATCATAATCATCAGGATCTTCATGTTCAGAAGTTGTTAACAATCCACGGAGTTAAATTGTGTTCATAAAAAGAGAAATGCATTTAATGTTACAATGCTGTCAAAGGTATTTTGCTGAAAACACTATTAAGTTGAAAAATAGATTACTGCTCCGTTTGATTTGCCTGGACCGCCTAAATCAGTTCACGACGTGCTGCACCCAGCTGTTGCATTGGTGCAGCAGTGGTGTCCCCTGAACCACGTCATTCATTGCAAAAGGTGCAGGAAAGATGAAGCGCTGATTCACGATTTTCCTGCACCCTCTCTGCTGACAGTGCCAGCTTGGTGTAGGCGTGTGTGTACACTAGCAGCACAGCAGACTATGTAGCATATAGGCATAGCCACCCTTTCAACGTCACTTACGTGCATCTGCTGTTTCTAAGCAACATGGGGTGTGTTTGCACCTCAGAAACTGACCATTTGTGCAGTTTGTGACATCTCAATCCTACGTAGACGGCGCACATTAAGCGGACAAAAGCAAAGCCTGCACCATGTCCGCACCTCTCCATTTGTTTCTAGTGTTGCATTCTACCTGCACCACTGAACTAGGCATGCACAATTTCTGGACTTCTGCACCACTTTGAACCGGTTCAGAGTGGTGCACGCTAATTGAACGGACCTTACAGCTTTAGCAGGCATGCAAGTGGGATCAAGGTGGTGCACAAGTTAAATGAGCTTGGCATTGGCTAATGTTCATCGGCCTCATTGTGAAGCACAGGGTCAATTAGATGCTGCAACTCTTGATTGCAGTGTCTACCAGCTCACTTGGTTTGCTTAGAGTCTGAATTGAATAGTCGTTCTTTCTACTCCATAGTCTTAAAAAATCTTGTGAAGAGCGCCTGTCTCATGTGTTGGCTACACTCACAGAGAATCTAGAAATGACTGCTGGATAGTTGCTTTCGTGGCACGGAATTGTGATGGATGTGTAGTAAGATCTGAATGCACATATAAGGAGCATGCCATCATGTGTAGCCTTGGTGCACACCTTGGCCTTAGTGGTCAGTCTCTCAGTCGATGCATTTTCTTTCAGGAACAAGAGGATCGTCTGCGGCAGCTGCGACTGGAGGAGAGTGGTAAGCAGCAGGAGCTGGCTGCTCAACGTATGGCTGAAGAGCAACTGCTGCGTGAGGCGCAGCGCCGACAGCAACAGCAGCTGCAACATCAGCAGCAGCAGCAACAATTGCAGCAACAGCAACAATTGCAGAAACAGCAACAATTGCAGCAACAACAACAATTGCAGCAACAGCAACAATTGCAGCAACAGCAACAATTGCAGCAACAGCGACAATTGCAGCAGCAGCAACAGTTGCAGCAGCAACAACAGCAGCAGCAGCAACATCAGCAACAGCAATATCAAGACCAGCAACAGCACCACCACCAGCTACAGCAGCATCAGCATCAGCAGGAAGAGCAACAGCCTCAGGATGACCAGCCACCACCGCTGCCAGCATGCCCACCGCCACCACCAGACCGCAGACCTCCACCCTCCAAGAAGGTGTCCTTTACGGAAGCACCCCCTGTTGAGGCAAGTGTACTAGTGACAAATTCCTATGGTTGTTGCACAGTAAGGTAAACATAGCACGACATGCTCCCTTGCTAGCCTTTCTAGCATAGCTTGTTCAGATAATGTCTCGCCAACACTGGCATGGAAGTTAAAATGTAGAGCAAGTTAGAATGGATGGCTGACATGTGTCGGCATCGCACTCAATCTTGCAACAGTGCAAAGGTTGAGCCGCTGTGGTAGCTTATTGAGTGGCTGTGGTGCTGCATTGATAAGCACAAAAGTGTAGGTTTGATTCCTGTCCATGGCAGCTACATTTCAATGGGGCCAAAATGCAAGAACACTACTTCGATTTAGGTGCATGTTGAGAGAACCACAGGTAGTCAGAATTAGCCTGGAGTCTTCCGTGGGACTCCGCATAATGCTATCTTGGTTTTGGCATATCATACAACGAAATATTTAGTATGTAAGTTGACTACACAATGATTGCAAAAGCATAGCACTTGCACCTTCAGGCACCAGGTTACGTACCCTATACTACAGTAGAATGTCGGTGATACGAATCTCAAGGGAGAGTGAGAGTATTCATGTCACCCAAAATTTCGTATCACCAAAAAACTAGTGAAATTTGCTTCAGACCACGATATATGTACAAAACATCTATTTCCATAGAAAGTACTCGTGTATGTCTTTCTGAGGGGACACGCGAACGGAACACTAAGGGCTGCCGCGAACGTGCACAGTATTTACTTGAGGCCAGCTGAAAACCAAGTGCCGAAGTCTACTCCACCATAGTCTAGTAGAACTCGCTGTCGGGCTAGTTGGTACATGTCTGAATTAATAAGGAATAAACAGTTGTAAGTGAGCGCCCGTCCTGTCTTGTTTCTTCTTCTGTGTGAATGTGATTTTGGCGCGAAGTTGACTATTTAATTCCACCATAGTCATAAGCGAATGACAGGAATGCCAAAACACTTCACGCCTTTTTACGACTTTATTGCATTTATCTACCGCTGCGTGAGCCACGTACCTTCAGAGCTGCGCAGTCACTATTGATGATCACGTCGATAGTGACTGCGGTTTTGTGCGAAGCGGTTGCGATAAATGGTAGTTCCATACTCAATCCATGTGCACTGGCTGCTCACGTGCCTTCAGAACTGCATCATTGCTATCTATATCACAACCACCGCACTTTTGTCCGCAGCAGTTGTGGCAAGCAGCATCAGTTTGACTCGGTGAGCATTGGATGCATGTGTACTTTAGGATTTTCATCGTTCCCGTACATGATCGTGCTGAAAGTGACTGTGGGTTCGTCCACAGCGATTGTGGCAAACGATAAGCACAGCTTTGATTCTGTGTGAGCTGGCTGCGTGTACTTTCAGAGCTTCTGAAGCACACTGCTGTCAGCCGTCGCTCCTCAGTTTCGGTACCTAACTTCGTATCGCCCGTAGCAACACGGAAAAGTGTTCGGAACATCCAAATTTTGGCCCATTGGACACAGCAGAATTCGGCCGGGGAATTTTACGAATTCATATCAGCCGGGTTCGTATTGCCAAGAATGCTACTGTATTCGCCCGCTCCACTTAAAGCGAATTAGCGAGGCCATGGCCCCAATGGCAGCGGCCATACCGAGTGGGGGGTGACCCCTCTCTGTCTCTCTGTCGCCACCGCCAGCGTGCACGAAGGAGCAAAGGGAGAAAAAAAGCTGCACAGTGCAGGGGCTTTGGCCCTGACGCGGGAAACCTGATAAATCCAGGGCAGAGTGGCGCAGAGCAGGCGAGCACGGCTAAATATAGTGTGCAAAGAAACGCACAGATGTACTGCTACGTGCAGCATGCGTTGTGCTAGTTCAACGTCACTCAACCACAAGTCACACTATTGGCGTTTTGCGGCACTGCCCAATCTACGCGCTAATTTCTTTGTGTTGGTGGCCAGCGGTCGCGTAGTTCAGAGTTCAGTCACTTCAGTGCCCACTGCACACCCATCTAGATCCATTCTGGACTGTTGCAAACTGCGTAGACACCTGTTTTTGTAGTGATTTGTTATGCATGCCCCACATATGGCCTACTTTGCACATTGCCAACTGCTTTGCGCATGCTGGCTTTTCCTGTGTGAGTGCCAGTGAGCCTAACAATTATTACCAGATTTTGAGCAATCTCTATGCGGCTGCGCATAGAATCGCCAGTGAAGAAGTGGAAGGCAACTTCAACTCATTTGCATTGGTTTCATGCCATTCCTGTTGTCGTCCCTGTTGTCGTCCCAGCTGCAGATGGCAAGGATGGCAAGAAGGCAAGGTGTGCAAATGCATACACGAGAAGAGATCAAGACAATGCAGATGCTGTTGTCTTAATGTGACTGTGTATCCACGCCTCACCTTCTTTTATAAGGAATCCAAACTAGCTCAGCTTCCTGTTGTTATAAGCCAACCAGCCCAGCTCGGAGCCCTTGTCCTTCATCAGTCGTTCGCTGTGTTAATGCAATTGCAGGTGTGCCCCCAGGACGATGAAGAGGAGGATTCTGGCTACACCTTGCAGGATATTGATGCAGTGCTGAATGCTCCACCAGGTGGTTACCTGGTGGCATCCACGCCAGGCGTCATTGGTGCACAGGAGGTATATCGTGACCCTCGACAGAGAATCGAACGTCAGCGAGCCCTGCAGCAGCCAAGTCGGCCACCCGGACCCGAGAAGCTCACCTTCCGCGAGAAGATGCGCATGTTTGCTCGTGAGACGGGTGAGGAGCACACGCCACGAGACAAGATGAAGATATCTCGCGCACAGCGGGAGATTGAGACCAGCCTCAACGGTGTGCCTACGCCCAACCGTTGAGACTTGCACCAAAACGATCAAGCAAAATCAAATGCCACTGTAATGCAAATTGAAGGACTAAATGGTGGACCATTTCTCTGCTGCTTTAGACTGAAGCAAACTGTGTGTTTTGAATTGCAGAAAATATGGTTTCTGCCATTGTTTGGACTTTTGTGCAGCTTGAGTAGGTTGTTACTGTTCTGCCCTTCCAGCCGTGTTGTTACGACGTCCTTTCCTACTGATCAACTTGAACCATAATACGTGAGGGACAACATACAGGGCAGCTGTTATAAATAACAATGTAATGAACTGCAGCTAAACGCTGCTTCAGGAGGAAATGTGGCTGTTTTTATGCACTTCTAATGAACTCGTCTAGTTTAGCAACTTGTTATTCATCCTTATGGCTGATGACATTTTCTTTTTACGACTCATTCTATAGCATTCTAAGAAAGTTGTCATTACCATTTAGCTCAAAGTTTGGTACTCATTAGTGGCAAGCTATGTTGTGTCACTAGCCATGAGGATGCCTTTAGTCAATGGCCTAGTTGGCCTACTACAGGCTGTTTTTAATTATACTCTCGCTCTTTGAATGCAGATTTACTCAAGCTAAACGTGCAACATCCATTATTTCTATACTTGCCGAGACATTAAGGGTTATTACTGAAGCGTGGTTGTGTGAGGAGTACTCAGTTTTCCAATGCAGATGTTAAATACATTTGTTGTATGACCAATTTTAAATTGCAAGAACATTTTTACTGATGAGAGAAATATATGTCTACCTATATATATATATATATATATTTGCTCGCACCTCCAGACATGCGCAAGAGAGTCACAATGGCCATAGGGCCAGCTTTTCACTCAGCTTCTCAATGGTGCTTTACAACACGCTTCATTTTGCCTCTTCATTCACCGGAGTGCCTCTCCTCTTTTATCATCGTGCAGCTAACTGAGAGCAGCTAACACACACATACTGAGTGTACAGCCACTGTCACACAGTGACACTACTCCGGGTTGGAGTGCAAAGCATTGTGCACAAAAGCTGTTGTGTCATATGATGTGCTATTTTACCAGAGTGCCTGTTTTTTTTATTACTGTGCATTGACTAAATAAAGAGCTACCTGAAAGTTGCATCACGTGTTTTCTTGGGCGTGGAAACAGTACGCCTGAACATCCTGGGACGCTGGCAAGGCCATGGTTGGTCTTTGTGGCAGGCAGGTGCTTGCATGTCTTCACTTCTACTAATTTCATCATTTTTTGTTCTTTTTTGTAAAGCAGTACGTGCGAGCTTGGAAGCTGGTTTATAAGAGACGGTTTTGTTTCTTTTTGGGGAATTCAGTTCTAGCAATTGCACAAGTGAGCGTACATTTCTTGGCACGTTCAGATGCAGAACTGACCCTTGGCCATTGGAGATAGCTGTTTGTGTAGCCATCTCGGAGGACTCTGCATTTCCAGTATGCTGGTATGGCTTTATTATGTCCACCACTTCCGCTTTCTCAGTTTTGTTACCACTGTGGTATGTTGCTGGTTTGTGGTCTCCAACTCCTTTTGATGTAGAAGCTGGCTCACTTTGATCCTGTTGCTTGGCACATCTTTGATGAAAGAAATTGACCATTGAGTGTACGTGCGGGCTACCATTTGGCAGTTTTATTGGAGGCGGTGTTTTTGGACGGTCTATGGGTGTAGCTTTTCCATTATTCTGGAAGGGCAAAGGCACATCTTCCCCGACAGCTGATGGTCGCACGTTGTCACTTTTGGTGATGTCGGCATTCGCCACACCATTGCCCTGCCCCATACCCGCTACATTGGAAAGCTGTTTTGGGGATGCTGGTTCATCACTGCCTCGTTGCTGGGCTTTTCCTTCCAGGAGTTGAACGAGTGAAGTGACATTATTTTTTGGTAAGTCTATCTGCAGAGCTTTCTGGGCTTTATTGCTGATGACAGCACCTGTATGTTGTTCGCTTGAGCCTTCAGTAGGTGCAGGTAAAATATCTGTACAGTCTGTTGCCACACTTTTGGTTTGTTTTAACCTGCCTTCTGTCTGGGTACCTTGGTCTGCAACTCTAGGTGGCGGCTTGTTTAGATTAACAGGTGGTGTGGTTTTCGACCCGGTTGACCAAGAAAAGAAATCACTCTTGATACCCATTTGCTCATTAGACCTGCAAATTTTCTTAGAATTAAAATTTTTGTCATTTTGCTCATTTTCATCTACAGGTGGCAGCTCCTCAGAGTCCATGTTTCTAGTGCCATAGTTTTCAATGGCTGTGGTCATATCGTCGTGTAACTTTGGTTTTCTAGAGATGGAATTCGGACTCGAGCTTATTGCTTTAGAAAATGTGGAATCATCAGTGCTGCTTGTTTCAAGGAGATGTGTCATTTTGGCACAAGCCTCCATGATTTTGTGGACTGCATCCAGCAGCGATTTCTTTTTATGTGGTACCTTATGACTGTGTGGTATCTGCGGCTCTATCTTTCGAGCGTTAATTACTACGGCTGGTCCAAAACCTTCAATTCTCGCAGAAACAATGTGTGGCCACTTGCCACTCGGCATGTCCTGCGAGTCTTGAGTGTTAATTTGCTGTGGCCCTGGCACTGAATTCTGCCCTGCGACTTTGAGGCCTTTCCTTTTCTCTGAAGACCTCGTGGGTGGCTTTGTAACATATGCCGCCTGGTCATCTCTTGGAGACCCTGATTGTTTCTTAGTTTCTTTTGTGGAGTCTTTTTGTTGGTTGTCTTTGTCGTCAATCGGTGCTTCTGCAACCTTGTTCCCAGCAGTTATTTTCGATTCTGTGTCTTCCTTTGGTTCTTCCTGGCTTCTGTTTGCAGTTAGATGGTGTTTTTTTGGCTTCGTATGTTTTTTCTTGTCTGCAGAGTCGTCCACCATAGTGCTGTCACTAGGAGTCTTGTGTTCCCTTCTTGACCTGTGGGCGTCGTTTTGTGAAGGCTGATCGTCACTTGTGTTCTGAGGCGATCCTGGTGCTATTTGTGATGCCGGCTTGTCAACTAACCCTGCAATTCCTTGAAGATCTGCAGGGTGCTTTTTATTATTTTGTTCAAATTTAAGTTGTGGTCTGTTTGTTGGCTCTCGTGAGGGAATGTAGCTCGACACCTCGTCAGATCGTGGTGCTAATCTAGAATACTGCTTGTTGCTTGTATTGTTTGGTGTGGGTGCATCTGATTGAGCCTTCTGTGATGACAATTTGTTAGGCAACCTGATGTTTTCTTTAAGGTTTCTAGGGAGCTTTCCACTTCTTGGCTCATGTATTGGTTGCGGTCTATCTGAAGGAATGTTTCTCGGTGCATCATCAGATTTGTCTGCTGTCCTTGATGGCCGTTTGTTGCTTGTTTTCTTTGGTGCCAGAGCATTTGACGGAGCTCGTTGTGATGACTTGTTACGTAAACTTGTCCTTCCTTGAACATTTACAGGATGCTTTTCACTACTTGGATCAGACATTTTTTGCATTCTGCTTCTTGGCCTATGTCCTATGCTTGCTGGTTCCTGATCGGAGCTGGCTGTTGTCCCTGAAGGCTGCTTCTTGCTTGTCTTTGGTGCACATACCTTTTGTTTTACGCTTTGTGATAAATTTTTGGGTGGCTCTGTTTTTTGGTGAAGACCTACAGGGTGTTTCTTTCTTGGCTCATGTTTGGGTTGTCTGTCTGTCAGCTTATGTGATTTGTTTTGTGATTTGGTAGTTCTGGTAGTCGCCTTTAACGGTTGCTTCTCGCTAGTGTTCTCTGGTGCAAGTAATTTTGGTGAGACTGTTTGCGTAGGTGGCTTGCTAGATAATTGAGTCTTTTTTTGAAGTCCTGCATTGTTCATTGCACCCGTCTTGAATTTGGGTTGCGGTTCATCCATGTGCCCATAAGGGGAAATGCTTGGCACTTCACAAAAGCTAGCACCAGTCTCTGGAGGCTGCTCATCAATTGTGGTCTGTGGTGCAGGTACTTTCAGTGAACTTGTTTGTGCTGACAAGTTATCAGGTATGCCTGACTTTCCTGGAAGGCCCACAGTGTTCTCTTTTCTTGCTTCAGATTTGGGTTGTGGTTTATTCTGTGAAGGGGCATTGCTTTGTCCTGCAGTGGAGCAAGTAGCAGTGCCTAAAGGTTGCTTGTTGCTTGTGTTTTGCATTTCGGGGATGCTCAACGGAGCTGCTCCTGATGACGGTTTATTAGGTAGCACAGTCTTTTCCTCGAAGCTTGCAGCATGCTTCATACGTTGCCCAGAATGCGGTTTCAGTGATTCTGTTGACCTCTTTGGCTGACTCTCCCGATTCTTTTTGTGTCTGTCCTGTTTGCTTGCCTCTCTGGGCAACTCCGATGGCCGCTGCAACTCGGTACTGTTTTTTTCAGAAGCTTTAGGCTTTGGTTTCTCAGCTGGGCCTGCTAATACACCTTTGGCAATAGTGTTTCTTTGTTTAGTGCTTGCTGTCTGTTCATGATGTGCATGAGATCCATGTCTAGCCTTCATGTTGTCATTTAGGTGTGTTTGACTTAGCTTTGGTTTTGCAAAAGGTGGCTTTGCCTTTTGGGTAGAAGTAGCTTTCCTGTTTTCCTTTTTTGCAGACGTTCCCCTGTTCTTGGTTGGTCTTGTGGGTTGCTTGGACACGAAGCTCGTATTTTGGCACTTGATGACATCCTCAACCGGTGTTCCATTTTCGGTTGCCCTATCATCTGCCGTAATTATTTCTTTACCATCAACACCAAATTCTTCATCAGAAGATGTTAACAGCTGGGGAAGCAGGGCATCATCAGATGTCGGACTTTCTGTTCCAGACAATGTAGATTGTTCAGAATAACCCAGCAGTGGCTGACTGGTGCTTTTACTGCTGTTGGGACATGAACCTGCCAACAAGTCCCTGGCACGCATGTACAGGTTCACTGGCATAGCAGTCACTGCTCCCAGCATTCCACATCCCTGCAAAAGAAATGACGAATTGCCGTCTGATGCTTACTATTTAGTATAAGCTCTCACCTTTCCTGGTATGACATCTGGTGGGCTGCGTGATGGATGAACAGAAGCAGATGTTTCATTTGTTGGCCATCTGCAGAATTTGCCAAGGCCAGCAACTATAGCAGTGCATGCTGCCATCAGGAAGATGACTGGTTTCCATAGAAGACCAAGGACACCTCGAACAGCCCGGCTGACTGTGCCGCTGCTTTGTTTCTCGGTAGTCTTAGAACTTGCCCAGGAGCTGTAAATAATTAACACCAGCTTTCACTTTTTGCATTTGGTAGAGGCAGTCACGTGTTGACACAAGGAATATGTACTGTCATGCTGGAATGAAAATCAACTAAAGCGTGAATGTTCCTTTCTACATCTGCCATTGTGTATAAATTCGAGGCGATTCACATGCAGAAGCTTAGTTTTGGGTCGAGGCCATACTTGCCAACTGCACACCTTGACCTCGCATCTTGCTTTGATGTAATCATATGCAAGAGCTGTTTGCTGCTGCTGCGTGTTCACAGCAACACTGAGAGTTTTATTGTTATACTTGCTCAATTTCATGTGATGCTTAGTACTGCCTGTGGTTTGATAGCCACAAGTTCCACCTGAGCTTTTTGAGTACGTCTTTAAGTCGATCGTCAGTGCACTCTGTTGTTCGGTTGAAAAGGTTGCACAAAAACAGTGAATTCAATGTCTTCGATGCTGGTCACTCAAGAAGATTAATCTGTGCTGCCTTACACAAATTTTGATGAGGCTATCAGACCATGTGGCTTTTAATGCAACGCAAAAGCACAGTATTAACAAAAATAAAGCGCCATTCTCATGGGGCACTTTCGGAAGCAATCGAGCCCGATTCGTATCTAGTTTCACGATCGCTTTCTCAATGTAGATGAGGTAACACATATCTACTATTTCACACAGAATGATCCTGGAAAGGTTATTAGGCAACGAGAGAGAGAAAAATATATATCAAATTACTGACGACATTTGAATGGCCTGGTGCGATTTTTTGCGGAATTTGATCATAATAAGAACAACAAGCAATGATAATGCACCAGACCGAGGCTGTTTGGCCCTACGTTTCCTTTTTGGTCGGGCCATGCGAAGTCGGCGCTTTTAGGAAGAGCGTTGTGATGTCACCGCGCGACTGTTCACACGTGCATATCGCCTCATGGGTGTGATCTTCTACGCGTTCTGTAATAGAACGTTCGTCTTCGCCGCGCACGATTGGTCGACGCTCGGGCGCACCTCCTCCGTTCGTGACGTTTGTGGGAGCCTCGACCAATCGCGAGCGGCGAAGACGGAACGTCACCTTTATGATAAGTGTCGGGGATTATCTCGCGCCAAGGCCGCGAAGATCATAACACGTGGATACGGTAGTAATGTACGCATTTGGGCTGGTTGCATGGTTCATGATTACGACTGGAAAAAACAGCGCTAGAAAGACTGGACGAGAAAGGACCGTCGTGGTCCTTTCTTGTCACGTCATTTTAGCGCTGTTTTTTTCCACTCATAAACGTGGATACAAATGGCCTGGGGATGACCACTACTGTATTCATAGCTACATTATTATTTACATAAACATATGATGCTTATTTGCTTATTTGTTCGTGTTTTATCGTACTCTTCAACTCAACTGCCATATATCTAGAAAATATTTGTTTGAAACTAGTGTAAGTAAAAATATTAGTGTTATTGTCAACGAAATTCATAACTTAATTGTCGGGAGTAACTTTTTAGCATTCTTGCATTCTTTATTTTTCTTTAGTCATTTTAAGGACAGTTGAGACAGCCACAACAGTCACGCTCATCGGGCAACATTGTTTTTCCACGCTGTTTATTTTCCGAAGTGCGCGAAACGGGCACGTAATTAACGTAATATAATAAAAGTAAGGCGTTTGTTGTTAATGGCTGCAGGATCAGCGACACAAGGAAATCATTATGTCTAAAGGGACGCTGTGGATTGGTGATGTAAGTTGATTTTTGTCTTCGCTTCCATATTTAAGTGGCGGAGTAACGCCGTAACTAGGCTTAGCGTGCGAAATGGGAACGGGGATTAGCCTGCGGTTGAGCGTGAGCTTGCCATTTCGCGAGATTGGTACGATTTGCCGGTTAAGGAGGGGTCTAGGAGTCGCGCTGCTATATTCTCGCCAGATTGAGCCTTACATGGATGAGGCATTCTTGAAGCAAGCCTTCGCCGTGATGGGGGAAACTTGCTTGTCCACGAAAATCATCACGAATAAGTTAACCGGGTAAGTGGCCCCACTCAACCCAACCCCCTACGCACCGGGCCTACTCGAGGGGCTCAACGTCTTGCTTGTGCTTGTTTTCACTCATTCGCAGACTCCCGTTGGGCTACGGCTTCCTCGAGTTCATTGACGAACACACGGCGCAGAGGATACTTCTCAAGTGCGACGGCAAGCCGATACCTGGCTCCAATCCTGTAAGAGTTGCTTTCTCAACTGCGTGAAATATATGTGTGCGCTCGCTGTACGCCAGCAAGTTTCTTGACGCAATTGCGAAGATGTTAAATTTAAGAAAAGCTTACGTGTCAAGCTCCCTTGCGTTATTGCAGTGCAGGTAACAAGCCTCGGTTTCTCTTGCGAGACGTATAAAAAAGTGCGCCTGCAAGCAGTAGCCTCGCAAGAGAAGAGGGGGTGTAATGTAATCGCACCCAGCGGGCTCACTTGTTCAAATTTTCTTTATCAAACTAAGTACGGCATGCGGTTTGTACTGATGCTGTGGAATCTCCACTTGAAGTAGGTCAAATTGTGAAGAGTATATTGTACCAGGCTTACAATCTGTAGCAGGACTTGGATTGATCTTTGACAGTGTTGAAATATATGTATTGTTTCAGGTGCTAACGTTGAAACAAATATTGATTTGAAATTCTTTTTTGTTTTTGCTGTCCACTTTTGCAGAGCAAAAAGTTTAAACTGAACCACGCTTGTCACAGCAAAGACGCTGCGCAACAGCAGTGAGTATCTTGGTTCCTTGTGTATGCTGTTCTAAAAGTAATTCCGCATTGTTCATTCTATAAAGATTTTAAAGCGGTACTGACACACGATTTTTCCTTTGTCAGTCTTTTGTGTCAAAAGAAAGGCCAAACCCTCAAGAGCCTAGAAAATGTAAGAGTAAGCTTGAGTGCGCTTGAAAAAATTGCAACATGTTTCTTAAAAGCTAGTTTTGGTTCTGTACTATGTCCTGACATCACGACAGTGTAGACACATCGTGTTCTTGTGATGTGCTTGCTCAAGATATCGTGATGTTTCCACAGCCACTCCATCCCACGCACCCATGTGGCAAGCAATGAAATTTTGTCTGCTCTTGGTCAGCGTACAGTTGCTGCCTCGCCTGTGTCGCACGCAATCGACCCATGATTGTTTGAGCACCGGGAATATATGGAACTATTATCTCCCGTTCTACAAGTGCAAGATTTCAGGGGGCACAATGTCGGTACCATGGCAACCAATTGAAAAAAATTGGCCGTGTATCTGCATGCTTCGCTGCAAATGTTGTCAAAAGATTATAGTCTTCTGCTGGCCGTACTACATGAATCCTGGTCTCATCCGCGGCCACCCGTGATGCTGTTCCCAGGGCCACTGCCAGGTGGCAACATCATATCATCGGCAGAGGACTTTTTCGTGCATAGCATTGCATTTTCAGTGCAGCCTAAGAAACACTAGGGTTTTTAGAATTACGTATCTATGTATTTTCTAGTAAAGGAACACACCGCCTACAGTGGCATAGCCAGGGGTTGGCTGACCGGGCAGCAGCCCCCCCTCTCCCCACGAAATTTTTTCGTACTGTCGTGTACCGCCGACCAAAACAGCCACCTGCGCCTGAAGTCATCCCAGATTTTTTCTAGAATTGCTTTCCATGGTCGAAAAGATATTTTGGTGCGAACATTGCTGATTTGACTGGCTGTCCTCACTGCGCCCGTGGCAGTCCTGTAACTGGCTGCGCAGCGCATGACCGTCAAAAATTCCCTGCAAGCATGCAAGCAGAGGCACAGCTCTATGGATTGCCATTGTGACGCGTTGACACGAGCTCCGCTCTCCCATGCTGAGCCATATTATTGTTGACTAGCTGGAAGCTCATGATTAAGCTATAGAGACGGTATTGTGAATGCAGCGTTGCGGCGGGGACGTCTTGAACGTGAAAGGATCATATCCAGCTAGCGGAGGGCCCAAAGAGGGGGTGGTCATATTTGACAGCTGGCTGCAGGGACGTTTCGTTCTCTTGCCCCTGTACGGACAGCGGGTAGTCGTTTTCGACAGACTTCTTGGTCTTTTTAATTAATGCACCTCATGCGTGGGCAAAAAGTACAGTACTTCAGAGTAAGCCCATTTCGTTGCTCTGAAGGGACAACTTGCAGAAAAGTTCCGTCGGTAGCACATGACACTGCACTAGGTTCCTTAGGTGGTTCGTGGCCTCCGCGATTAGCTCCCTAATTAGTTTCTCAAGTGAGCGCCACAGAAAAAGAAAGTGAGAGAAAAGAAAAAAAAAATCCAGCACATGTCCTCGTGAGGGAACCATGAGGATCATGCGAAGCAGTCGAGGGGGCGACATGGAGTTCAGTAAGAGCTTCCGTTAGAGTTTCCGTTTGCGGATTCGAATCGTTCGTCATGACGTCTCGCTTCGGCTTCCCGAGCCCTCATTGTATCCGTAGCTTCTTGCCGGCGTTTACGGCGCGCTTCCACTTCTCTAGCCCGGAGTTCGGGATCGGCTTGCCGCCGCTGCCATTTTGCGGCAGTGGCTCAAGCCCTCTTCTCATCCTCTGCAGCCTTTGCATTTGCATTGGCATTGGCGTTGCCGGTGGTGTTGTTGTTCATCATGTCACTGGAGAGAATGAAGAGTGGAGCGGGCGCAGGCCATTTTATACCGTTGAGCTACCGTGGCGCCTAAAGCGGGTGGCACCGAAACCTCGAGCTAAACCGGCGCATGGGAACAGAGCCAGGCACAGCCAGGCACCCTACCTCCCTCCCTCACTCCGCTGTCGCATGCACCACAACTGTGCCTGGCGCATGCGCAGCACAGAGAGGCGGTACTAGCGTGGACGGCGGAGTGAGGGAGGGAGGTAGGGTCGACCATAAGCTGCTTCGCATCTAAAAGAGGCGCTGCTTAAATCAGCAGGAGAGAAAACATTTAAAAAACCACGCTGTTGTAGTTGGGGCTTTTGTTGACGGCGCCCACTGTGCAGACTACAATGCACTGCACTATTCACAAAGAAAATGACACTGCCGGGATTCAACATGTCGGCACTAGCAACTTGATGCGGGCACACAGAGGGTGATGTCACTGCCTCGGCAGTGTATTTTCGGGAGGTTAGTCATAATTACATCACAGAGGGATTAGGCGGCACCCACAGAACCTTCGTTAAAAGGCTGCATTGTTGAGCTGTGCACGCTGTGTGCGAGAGCCAAGCACACTTTACGTTCGAAAGGTGGATGCGGGATCTGCTTTCCGAGAAAGGAACATTGCCGGGAGGGAGATACCCCTTTATCATGTGTCACTTGTGGTAGCCTCGATGCTCACTGGAGTCGAAGACTACCGCGGGTTCAGGCTTAGCGAGCCACAGGGCCGCGTCTACCGTCGCCTGCTTACGTTTAGCGCACCGCTCCTCGCGCGCTCAGCTAGCAAAGGTGTCGAGCGCCGCGCGGCATAAACACAGTGTTCGAGATAACACACACACAAACACTTTATTTGCCTTCTGCGGCACCCCTGCACACACACAGTACAGCGTCCGCTTCCGGGGCACGGGGAAGCAAAGGGCTTCCCACGCGGACGATACACCAAGGGGGACCGCGAGCACGTCGCAGCTGGCAATGGCGAGCTTTGACATGCCGCTCAGGAAAAGGTCCCTTGCGGCTATGCTGCGCACTCTCGCAGTGACCACTGGGCCTGGTCGCGAGAGCTAGGGCAATCTCTGTGCGCGTGGGCCTCCGGCAAGTGCAGCTCGGCGTGGTACGACCGCACACGAGCACTAGGCACCGCTCTTTGGCTTAACATACGAACCGGAGCTAACACTGAGGTAAACACGCCTGGAAGGATGCCGAGGCACCCAGGCAGGCTACAGTCCGGCAATTCCCAAAGGGGACGTCGGACCAAAAGGAAACGCGTGCTTACCCAGCGGCGTCCGAGGAGAGAGAGCTCGTCCCGGCGTGCACGCGCGTCAGTCACGCCGAATCTCGCGGCTCAGAGACCGTGCGCGTGCAGCGCCACCACGAGAGCCAGCGCGTAGCGCAAGATGACGCCACTTGCCGTCGCGGGAGAACGGGAGAGGGAAAGGATTCGCGGAACGGCGAAATGCCCGCGTAGTTACTTCGGGCGCACCTTGGATCCCCACACACTGCATATGAACGCCTTTCCGGAAGATGTCCCCTTACGTAAAGGACTTTAGAGTGCCCTTGTGTCAGAGCTATAAAGCGATGAAATGACTGTGTGCCACATGGGCTGGGAACGAAGACATCACTCAGTTTCCATGAGAAAATCGCAGATGCAGGATGCATACATCTCTTTAGACGCAAAAATGTTCCAAAAGATGGGTGAATTCATGGTTGTAGAAGGTCCACCCCGATTTAACAAAACAATTATTAACAAAATGACATGGACGTTTCGCCTCATATACACTGTTATGCCATTGCCTTGGCAGCCTCGACCGTCGACGCCAGTCGCCGTTCTCCCACGCTTCTCAGTGGTTGGAAACAACATTTCTGAGCGGGATGGAAGAGATAAACAGTAGCGTTCCGTGCACCTGTGGTGTCGTCTCTCCAATACCGTGCAGATCCTCTCACCATTCTGGCCTCATCCAGTCCAGGTGCGACTAAGTGGGGTCAACAAGCCGCCAATTCCCCAAAAAGGATCATCTGAGGTGTCAGTCTTCAGCCTCAAAGCGCTACGTTGTCAACTGGACATTGATTTTTGAGGTTCAGATGGGCTTTTCATTATGCACTTACCGGTGCTGCAGGATTGGTGGAATCGCGGCCACCGCATTGAGAGAAAGAGGAGGTGAACCCCAACCATGTTATTTAATCCGGTGCACTGAAGAGCGCTGGTGCCTGTTCACTGAGATCGAACGAGTAGAACCTCGTTGATACGTTCCCGCTGTACGATTTCCCGGCTCCTACGCTCGAAATCGCGAAAATTAAAAATAACCCAATACAGCTGTGTGTAATACGTTCCGGTTAATACGTTCCCGGAAAATACGATTATTCGGCAGCAACGTTCAGCACCGCGGAAAACTGCGGTCGTATCATACGTTTTGTAGTCAGAAACTCCCATTCAGGCGTGCAAAAAGAGCCCTCTTTCGCACTTGTGAAGCGCGAAGTGGCAGACAGTCGCCGCGCGGCGTCGGCGGCATGCCTTTACCCCTCCGCGCTTTCTCTGCTTTGCTCAACTGTCTCCTCGGCGTCTCTTCCGAATTGCTCGATCGTCCCCTCCGTGTCTTCTCCGAATTGCTCGATCGCCGCGCTCTGTCAACCACACACCGACCCGAAGGTAGGCGGCGACGCTGGCCGGCAAAATCTTCAAACGGTTTGCCGCGGAAACCCACATGCTGCCGCCGCATCGCCGCGACCCGTAACCATAGCAACGCCGCCATTGTGCCCAGTAAATATGGCCGATAATTTTCCCCACACTTTTCTCCCGGAGCGCATTCGTTTTTGGGTTGCTGGCTGGGCAATTCTGTCTACCAGCGGGCCGTCAGAAGCTGCCAGAAAAGACTTGTGCTGGAAGATATCTGGGAGGTTTCTGGTTATCAGACGCCAAAACGAGACGATGCGCGCTCGCCGCCATCTTTTTGAGGACTCGACAGATCGCAGTGCGGACGCTTGGGGACGTCACCTTCGGTTGCCATTACGCCGGGCGTTATCTTTTAAAGCCCGTTCCGCCGTGCGAGATGGTGCGATTACGAGTGGTGGCGAACATACCAGCGCATGTCTCAAGTTAAGACAGAACGCAAACTGATCAGCGCTAGTGTGCGACGTAGTATGCGATAGCCGCGAACAGCTGTCGCTTTCGGGGACGCTTATCACTTTCGCGAGATTTCGCATATCGTGCTGTACCGCGATTGTTACATGCACTGCGAAGAGTTGAGCTTGTTAAGCCTTTAGCGGGGCGGCAGTTTTCTTCACGGACGGGGCAAGTCACGTGTGATCTTGCGAACGTACGTGATCGCATCCCAAATGCGTATGCTCGAAAATATCACTTCTGCTCTTCGGCAAACCTAGCCCCATATTTCCAAGCGGCAATGCACAAAGAACCGACGCTCATGCGGCGCAATGTTTCGCATGCTGACACGGCGGTAGCGTTTCTTTACGTTTACGCTGGTTGTCCCAGAGTTTGATTTTGCGATATTCGGGTTGTCTCGGGATTTCAATGCACGTGACCACGACATTACTTTAGGTCAGGACCGGAACTAGCTGGCTGACCTCTGGCTGCCAGCGAGATGCCAGGAGTTTGAAAATCGAAGAGTCCCTCCATGTTTTAGATATGAAGCATCTTATAGCGGAGTTCAATCCAGTGGTGGTGGCGGTTGTGGTGTGCAGCGTGACCACCCTTACTGCGCATGTGCAAGCCCTCTCCACACACCTCCTCTCCGTCTCCCCTCCCTCTTTCTACTCCCTCTCTCCCTTTTCCCTCTCTCCACACCCCCTCTGAAACGCGGGCTCTACATGCCGCAACGCTGCTTCGCATCGCCTCATGGCCCCCCTTTTTTTTTTGAGAAATAAATGTTTTTTGCCCTTGCACCTCAATATGGGCTTGTCAGCCTCAATTTTTACTGGATTCGGATCGTACGTTTTCCCGGATCGTACGTTTATTTTCCGCGTTTTTTTTTTTCCGGAAACGTATCAACGAGGTTCTACTGTACTTGTGCATAGAGTATTTTCTTCCATCAATTTGTCCTGCTGACTGCTCCGGGCACAATGCCCCCTCGTGTCCACACTGGTCACGCCAAGTCGCAACAGCACCCATGCAGACCCCTGCACAGGACATAGCTTTGACCTAAACGATGTGACGACGTTGGCTCGGAATCGAAAGTGGGACAAAAGAAAACTCCCGTGACCATGGTTCATTTATCTTAAGCCATCGGCTTGCAGCAACAACTGCAGCCCCCAGCCAGAAGTTTACAAGGACGTATGTGACACTGGTCGATCTCCGCTTATTTGTTGCCAGTGTATACTGAGAATGCCACCTGCATAGGTGGCGAAACTAGACTCCCGGGAAAAGACTGCTCTGCAATCCCAACCGATGCAAGGCTCGCCAGCACTCTGCGGGACTGCTCAACTCCTTGGCTCTCGGGAGTGTGTGTGTGTGTGTATGTGTAATCTGCTGACTTGCCAGCCCCCCCCCCCCCCCCAAATTCTGGCTACGCCACTGACCACCTAATACTCGCAGATATGCATAATAATTGCTTTTTGATCGACAGTATTCACAAGTATGAACGCAGCTACCAGTTCAAGATGGCTGGGCGTTCAGCAATTGCTTAAACTTTGGCCGGGTGGCTGAATCGTGTGATAGACAGACAGACCAAAATTTCTGCCTTCAAGTATCCCAAGAAAGAATATCATCTTTAATAAAACGATCCCCTTACCTTGTGATCACTTTAGACTGTGTACTTGCGTGCACACATGGCAATAGAGCAGAAGTTCGACTTTGCTCGCTCGCTTGTCACTAAACTATGGTGACTCGATGGTGAGGAATGAGAAAGGCACGTGTGAGCGGCCATTTTGTATGTTTTTGCACCTGATGTAATCACAACTAGCCATACTGCAGCGTGAAGTCGCCAGAATTTTCTAGCTCGACGTCGTTCGAGTGTTGATGTCAGTAGGTTTGCTATGTGAAAATTCACTTCAGTGTCAAATTACGTTATCAGCATTTTCTAAACTTCACACTTGGTCAGAGATGTCTCTGTGTACAGGAGACTTGTATGACAAGAGTAAACTCAGCTTCGAAAGTTGGTGTCAGTACCACTTTAAACATACAGCAGAAAAGCATTTGTTGATATTTATTCAAAAGCACTCACAAGGTAATTATCCCAGCCTCATGAATGGACGAGTTGAGAATGCGCCAAGTGAAACATGCCTTTGCCGAAAGATGCACCACAGAACGAGAAGGCTGTTATGATGTGTGATGTTTTATTTCAAGCCAGCAGAATGTTGTCGGCAACTGAAGTTTTTATCTGTAGACAGCACATATGCATGCAGTCCACTATTTTGGGGCTTGGGGCCCTAAGACACTTTTAAAATAGACTAAAAAAGACATTACTGATCTGTAGACAAGGCTTATGTGAGTATGCAGCAAAGAATGTAGCCTCATGTCATAGAGAGACTAAAGTAGCTTTCTCGCTTATTTGCCCTTACCTGATCTGTCATCAAATGCATTCGCATTTTTACTGAAGAAATCTTGAAGTTGAGCGGTCCAAGGGCCCTTTCACTTTCATAAATACAAAAACCAGGGTGTCTACCGACCGGGAAAACCGGGAAAACCGGGAATTCTCAGGGATTTTGGGTAGTCTGGAAATTCTCAGGGAAAACTCAGGGAAATTGTGCTCCCATCAGGGAAAATTCACAGTAACTTTATTGAAAGGCAACGAAAGTCGCGGTAGCCCTGGCTCGATATTTTGTGAACGCATTTTTCTAATCAAACGGCCGCTGCAGCTGCGGGGAAGTGGCGCACCTCGATGCTGTCATCGCCTTCGGAGCGGTGGAGTGGGAGAGAATCAGGCTAATGCGCGGCATGCAGGAACCATGAACCACGACACATTGTATCGCGCAATGTTGTCAGGGTGTTGTGTGACTACGCGGTGTAGTTCTGTATTCTTTCTCGCGCGTGCTGTACGTTAGCGCCCGATATGGCGTTTTTGTTATCGCCGCGTGTCAAGTAACAAGCATGATTAGTTGTAGAAGCGGTAGCAGTAGATGTAACGAGCTTGAGTTATCTAGCAAGCGATCGCGATAGTTCAGGAAGCGGATGTCTTCGACAAGGCTGGTATCTGGCAAGCCATCCCGATCAGCGAGAAAAAAGACGACGCTTGTTGGCTGTTATCGGAGCGCTCACTCGCTCGGATACCGAGCTTCAAAGATGCTATTTAGGACTCCGTGAAGAATAGAATAAATTTCCAGACAAGAGCTAGCGTAACTCACAGCAAGTGAAAGCTTTTTTTTTTCTTTTTTTCCCGATGAGGGCACATGCTGAAACAAGTTTTAGGCAGTCGACCGATATTTTGGGGGGGCTGCAGCTCGCAATTACCAGCCACATCACGTGGATGTTTGCTACAAAGCCGAATTACAAAACTTTTCAGAGCCAAGGCATAGCGGCGACCGAAATTCGCGACTCCAGCACGGGTCCCATTGGCTCGATTCGGCGCGCAATGTCGGAAAACAGTAACGTTTCCACCATAATCGGATGTGCCGTAATTCAGGCTGTTACCGTGCTTTCATGAGATCTTAGCCCGCAGCTATATTGGTTTCTTTTTTTGCGATAGCAATTGTATAGACACTCCGACGCGAATTTTATGCCTTCGCCATGATCTTCCTTATCAAGTCCAAATCGCGATTACATCACCCCGCGCGTCGTATGCTCCATGCGCGAGTGAAAGCGCGCGAGCGCTGCCGACGAACGGGGCTTAAGCAGAGATGAAACGAGCCGACCGTCTCGTTCGCGTGATGAGCACATGGAGATAGGAGCCGGCGGGTTGGGGGGGGGGGGGGGGGGAGGGGGCTGCGTGAGTCCGACAGGAAGTGCGTACTTTGTAGCAGCGGGCGTGGTCGCGTGTGCCGCGGTATCTTTAGTGGGGATCAGCAGACGGCTCATACCTTTGCAGGTATTGTGCTCTAATTGCAAAACTTCCGTTGAAGCCATAGCAGTGGCGGATCCAAGGGGGGGGGGGCGTAGCGGCGATCCCCCCCCTTAAGCCAGCCCCCGCCCCCTCCCTTCAGTGCCTGTCGTCCACCTCCTTTGTCAGGCTGCCTGTTGAGTTGGCCCCCTTTTTCAGGTTGCTTTGCCTGCCACTACCCAAAAGGGGTAAAGAGAATCTTGTCCCTGCTCTCTACCTCTCTCATCACTCTACCTTTTCCTGCTTCCCTATGCACATTTACAACGAAGGCTTCTTACACACCGCCATAATCCCCTCTGGGCTGTTCTAAATAGGCGTGACCCACCAAAATGCACTGCTGAGCGGGGGCTTCAGCCTTTTTAAGGGCTTCAGCCTCTCAGTGCAGCGGCTGCATTTTCTGAAGGAGCGAGCTGCCAGCCTACATTCATATAAAATTCCTCTTTGTTGCTATCGGATTTACTGTTTTGCTCTCGCGGTGAAACTGTGACTCTTTTTTTCTAACGTGGGATGGTTTTCGATGTTTTGCATTCGTGGAGAGCAAATGGTTCGGCTGGGCAACATGGTAGCAAAGGCGTTGCATTGCTCTGGGCAACGCGCGAGGATTTGACAACAACCCGCAGCAGCAGAACAAGCGCAATTCCACAGTATATTAAACCCGCATTTGTTTCGTATATATACATGTGACACTCGGCAAGGCATTTAACTGTGATTGCTGCACTTCAGGCTCAACAAAATTGATTTTTTTTTTCACGCAAAAAATAAAAAAAAGTTTTTTCATGTTGCCATATTAGTTGAGCATTCTTGTGGCATTTTCAGTTTACGATTAATCCTTCAGTAACTATGCCTTGCATGAAAGGTCAAATTTCAGTTTAACGAAGTTTCGATATAACGAAGTGAGTTGCCGCTTTTACCAACTTCGCTATATTGAGGTTTAACTGTTCTATGTACTATTCAAATGGGATTAAGTCGTTTTTATTTTCTAACGTGCGTATTAGAGAGTGACATCACCGAGCGATATGGTCTCTACCCATCTTGACATAAAACAAAGTTCTGCTTCACTCAGGGAATTTTAGCAAAAACACTCAGGGAAAACCTGGAAAACTCAGGGAATTTAGAAAAGTCAACTCGGTAGACACCCTGAAAAACCTTACGAGTTAAAGCAGGTGTTACAAGTTACACATTTTATGAACTCATGGAATATTCAGTTTCATTGATAAAACATCAGTGTTCTCCTGCTGCATCTGTTTCCAGAATTGAGCATTCTGCCTTTATTGGAAACTTGACTCCGGAGGTTGATGACCTGGGCCTCTACACAGCATTTCATTCAAGGTTTCCATCGGTGAAAGCAGCAAAGGGTAAGTCGACATTCATCGTGAAAGCATAGATGAATGTTGTAACATGCCTTATGTTTGAAGGATTCTTCTACCTGCTGTTTGGCAATCCTGAATTATTTCGGGGTGCAATCACAAATGCACCATTCTTAGTCATAAAGTTGTAATAAAAATTCCTTAGTACAGCCGAATGTCTAAAATTGTACAGCATTTACCTACTGTTACGAAAAAAAAAGGTTCCCAAAGATAAGCAAGTTTTGTATCAAAATCCTGGGTGGGGGGTGGGATATCTAGAAGGTTTGAGGAGCCGAATATTGTGCTGCACCCTTGTGTGAAAAAAAAAAGTAAACATCGACAAAACATGGTGCATCATGTATGGGGAGAAAGCGCGCATATGGCAGAGAGAAAACCCACGAAATAGAACTCCTAACGCCCTTGTCGGACAGCCTCTGACGTGGAACCACTATGGCCGCATTGTGTTGTCAGGCAGAGGCTGACAGTGGACCGCTAAGGGTTAAAGCTAATGAGAAAACTGTACTTATATTATTATCCATGTGTTTTTCTTTTTCCCAAGGCTGCTTCAGGGGCATATAATACTTCTCGTTTTTAATGAATTCAGACAAAAGTAATGTTCCTTAGCTGTAGGCCAATATCTTATGGTGGTTCAAAGTATGAAAGTGTGAGTATGGGTCAGCACATACATTCATAGCTGAACAGCAGTTAACTCGTGTACTCGTGGCAACCGCTATTTTGCTTTCCACATTTAACTCGTGTACTCGTGGCAACCGCTATTTTGCTTTCCAGATTTGTTGGTGCGAGTTTTGCCATTCACTGTATAGTGTGTGGTACCTGCGTAGGTGCAGTGTGTGAGCCAGAATATTTTCTTGCATTTGACACCCTGCTAACTTATGTGAACAAATAAATGTTCTTTACAGCATGCTTGATGCAACCCTGGATTCCACAGCTGCCGATAGTAAGCACCTTGATCGTTGTAAATCGTGTGAATTTCTCGTTTGGTTACTGCTGCAAGAGCTGCTCGTATTATTTCGTAGAGGCTGTTCTGCACATGTGCTTACTAATGCTAATTGATTGTGGCGGCTTCAGGTGTCGTGGTGACGGGATGACTGTGGACGCTGACGACATGTATGCCTTTCAACATTCAGTACTTTTTTTCTGTGGGAATTTCAATGGCTGCGAAGCCTCGCGTGTGTGCATTTTCTTTCTTTCTCCATGGGCACTTACCAGTAAGGTGGACCCCGACAGACGCACATAAAGGGGGGTGAACATAGAGCCATGGCTCTCTTTTGGCCCGTTTCAGGCTGCAAAAGGCCTAGTGTGGTGTGTTAGCTGGGCATGTTGGTGCGGTGAATTTAGTTGGACAACATTAGCAGCAGTAAAGGGACCTTTGCCACATTTAGGTACTGTGACCCTATGACCAAACCTGTGGCCCGTTTGCAAAGGGTCAAATAGGATTTGGATGACAGGCAGGCTACTGTTGATAGTGGAGCATTAAGATTCTAATTCCTGTGCGCAAAAACTAAAATTGCATTGATCCGTCAGAATTAAATATCTTTCTTTGTTTAGCTTTTGCATATTTTGTCATCCCTTCTTCTTTTCTACAGTTTTCGTTTGTTAAAAACTCCAAACTTGTAGTGTGGAACTTTAATTGACTTTGGGGATCTCCTGGAGTAGCTCTGTTAAATCAGATGGTTCGGTGTATACATGATAGCAGATTGTTGCTGATGAATTGGCTACTTGCCAGGTGTCTTCCCAGTAGTACATGTGCTTGGTAACTGTTATGCAGATATATCATGCGATTCTTGATCAATGGCATACATACAGCTGTGAACACGGATGGCATAGAAAGGTAGCTAGTTGGTGTCAGCGTAACAACGAAGATCTGCAGCATGGTGCTTCATGTTGGTGGAATCCGATACCTTTGGCTGCAGTAATTGTAACGGTTCTGCCTTTATCCTAGCATTGACATTGCTTTGGGCCAACGCAGAATTTGCTTGTGGTGTGGGGACAGTACTGTTGTAAGGCACCCCCCCTTGTGTAGTTTGTGTGAGGCTGCCACCTTTTGCTGGTCAGGCCCCTGGAGAAGCAGCAGGTGTGAGTGGGTGCAAGCTTGTCTGTGGCCGGTGTGGTCCGGGCGCGGTGTGTTGTTTCAGTGGTGCTGGACGAGAGTGGCAAGAGCCGGGGCTATGGCTTTGTACGCTTCGGCAACCAAGAGGAGCACCAGCAGGCACTTGAGATCATGAACGGCTTCGAGGGGCTGGGCGGCAAGGCATTGCGCGTTAGCAGTGCCACCCCCAAAAGGTAGCCACCAGCCCTTCCACACCTTTGCTCCTTCTTTTGCTTGGAAGGGCATTGTCTGGGGTCATCATTGTTATCATCATCATCATCATCATGTTGTCCCGCTTACACAGAGCTCAGGTTTGCCAAGCACTGCAGCAAGTGCATGCATAAGTGGAAATGAGAATGGAAAGGGAAAGATGATGCTGTATATGTGTGCCAAACGTAATTTTCATGCCATGACTCTTGGTCACTGCATGTACTGCCACTTTGAAATGGAAAAAGGAAAAACAAAAGTTGTAACACCTCTGGCACCTGTTTAACATTCCCATGTGTGATTGGCACATATTAAGGTGCTAGAATAATAATAATAATATAAAATGAATAAGTGCATGAATGGGATCACAGTGAAATGTTGCATGAACTGGTAAACTTTGAAGTAAAAGTGAGTTTTTGCTTGTACTAATGTGGCAGTACTGTCACTCTGAGCATAGTGGCTGTACAAATTGACTGCTCAGCGAGTTACATATTGCATGGCAGTTAAAGGGACACTAAAGGCAAATATTAAGTCGACGTTGATTGTTGAAATAGCGGTCCAGAACCTCGTAGTGCTGCTTTTGTGCCAAGAAGTGCTTATTTTGAAATAAATCACGTTTTTAGTGTCCGCATCGCGTTAGCGCGCTTCAAATCTCCCGCCTGAAAATACGACTCTCATACTCACTGCTGCCGTGCCCAACGTTGCCCGCTTTTACTGCGCGGCCGCCGACACTAGCAGCAGCCGAGCGGAAGTAGCGGGACCCACAGTAGCAACAACGGGGCGCTGCGGCAAAGACTTGCTCGGATGGGCACATTCAAAGCCGTCACCAAGTTGCGGTTGGTCTCGTAATCCTCGAACAAGTGCAGCGAGCACACACGCAGAGGTTACTGTTTAGCACACTGGCGCAATGGCATGACATTAAGCCACTTCGAGCGTAGGGTTCATTCCGCGGCACCCAGTGAAAAGCCAACCGGTTTTCCTTGCGCAGCACTGGCGTTTGGCACCATTCGGGCATCCGGCAATATCACCACGCATGCGGCATTTTGTCGAACTTTCTGTCAGAGCGACTTTCACGAGCGCGCAAAACACGCACTGGCATACGCGATCCCGAAACTACCACTGAGACGGGCGAGGCACAGTTCGGCGAAAACGGAACCTTTGAACCATGTTTGAACCACGCGCGCCGTTCCCCATGGCAACGCCACGGAGGTTTTGTTTTCATGAATCAAGCGGAAACGAACAAACAGCATTTTATTACGTCTTTTGTTGCTCGGAATGTTCTTTTTTTTACTGCTGCAGTTTGATACTAGTGATTTATTGTAGGCCGACTTCCCTACGTCATCGGGATACTTCGAAAATGTCCCCACTCGTGGCGCTCATGTGATACATTTAGCTTAATTTCTCGGTAAGTAGGGCACTGCTGTTGATATATTTGCCGTTTTAGAAGTTGTCATACATTGGGCTTTCACTCTGACATAAATTGTTATTTGCCTTTAGTGTCCCTTTAACCTAAATAGTGATGACACAAAATTTTAGACAGCATTAAGAGGCAAGGTGACAGTAATCTTGTTTAGAGGGCAGAATCTGATCGTTAAAAATTGTTAGTTCAAAGAGAGAGATGAAATTAAGCTAGCTAAGTTATGTAAAATAAATAGTATGAGTAACTGGTTGTTTGTCAGACTAACTAAAGTAAGAAAAAAACGCACCAAGGAAAGGGGTACAAAAGCAGTTAAGGCTAGCTGAGGATAAGGTAGTGCGATGGGATAAGGAAATTGGCAGGCTTGTGGTGAAGTTGGTTCAAACAGGACAGGGGTGCTAATTTGACATTGCTAAAGGCTTTTATCATTCAGAAGATGTTGAATTGGCTAATGGTAACAATAGGCAGCATTTTTCTTGTTCATTTTGAATTAAAAGTATGGGTTTTTATGGTCTTGTGGTTCCATGGTCACATCACAAAAGCCGTAAAACAGAACAGCACACCTTCCTTATTTTTGTGATGGTTATCCTTAGTGGTGGTGCAGACTGGATCTCGAAACTGTTGCCTAAATAGTTGTTCCCGCAGAGAATGAGTTCCACCA
The DNA here is from genome assembly GCF_013339695.2 of Rhipicephalus sanguineus. Taxonomy (NCBI): domain Eukaryota; kingdom Metazoa; phylum Arthropoda; class Arachnida; order Ixodida; family Ixodidae; genus Rhipicephalus; species Rhipicephalus sanguineus. The sequence continues at coordinate 195,015 of NW_023615699.1, forward strand.
ATCTAATGGAACCAACAGGTCCATTCCCCTTCTCTCGTCTTCACATTTAGCTTATGTGTTTAAGTTTGTCAGTTAAAAAGATTGCTGTCATGCTAGGCTTCCGCTTTTCATATGAAGCTTTGAATGCAAATTTTAGGAGGCTTAGGGGCAAGGTAGGGCTTAGTTTCATTGCATGCAACATTGAATGTCTCATGTCCTAACCTTCTCCTCCTCATTGCATACAAAGCTTGTCTCCACCATCTTGCTGATTAGTCTTCTCACTTTGACAATATTTCTTTTTTTTTTGTGTAAATAATAATCGTATTTTTTTTTAAGAATGTCTTCTCTATTGTGGTTCTTTTAGTAGGTGGGATGCGGCAGCGATTTATAGTTACTATTGAAGAGCTTGTTCTTTGGTTAGGGTATAAGCTTGCTTAACGTGTTTTCCTGGCTACCATCCTTACTGTGTTTTTTTTTTTTTTTTTTTTTTTACCTTTGGAAGGTTGCTTCCTTGGTTGTAAAAACATGGGATGAACTTGAGGGCCCAGTCCTCTTTTTTTTTTTTCTTCTACATTCTTTCTTATTTTTCTTTGAAAAATGTTTCAATGTGGGCTTGTTGACTATGTGTTGGAAATGTACTAACACTGAAAAGAAGGGTCGATTAGGTTCATCTGTGCCGCCACGATGCACATAGAAAGAAAAAACTCCTAGGGTCCCTTATGCATTTGCCTAACATAACTTGAAGGCAAAAGCCATATGGTTTGGCTGTTTTACTGTGTACTTCATATCGCATGAACACCGCTTGTTAAATTTTTTTAGTCACACGATCACTGCAAAGATAAAGTGAATGCTCAGGTGGTCATGTGGCCTTTTGTACCACGCACCAGCTTTTTGCTGAGGGACCTTTGTCATGAGCCATTTGAGGCTCTCGCCCTGAAATGATTACGTTACAGTTTTGCTTGTGGCACACTAAGCAGCAATACAGGGTGGCACTCTAAGTGGCACTCTAAGCAGCAATACATCGTTCCTGGGGGAAAGTATTCTCATCTTGTATGATTATGTATGAACGCTATCTCGCCCTCTTCATGCACAAAATGTAAAGCCTTAATAAGTTCACGTGCTACGTGACGCCAACAAGGCAGAAAAAGAGTGTTCCACACTCGCCGTCATGGCTACTGGCGGCGCTGACTGACGCTCCCACGTTTAAATGCACACATATACCCTATAAAGTGGACGGGGGGATGGCCGCCGCGGTAGCTCAGTTGGTAGAGCATCGGACGCGTTATTCGAAGGTCGCAAGTTCGGTCCCTGCCCGCGGCAAGCTATCTTTTCGTCCACTTTTCGTTCTTCACAATTACCTTACATTTATTACTAAAAACATCCCCTATACTTTCCTTGGCATTATTGTCTGTTAGCTCTCATTAACCACACTAACCAGACAGTTGTGACTGTCAGGTTTTCTCCACGTCTGATTTTTATTTTTTCATCTTGCTTTATTCTTGAGAGCAACTGGCAGTTTTTAAGGTTGTGCTATCCCCTCTCTCTCCTCTGGTTTGTTTTTCCGGCAGAAGCAACGTCCCAACTACGGTGAGCATGGCTACACCACCGGGTCAGCAGACTTACCAGCAGTATTACGGCAACTACGGCTACAACTACCAGAACTACTACAACCCCTGGCAGGGCTATCAGCAGTACTACGCTGGATACCAGGGCTATCAGGGCTACCCAGGCTACTATGGACAGCAGCCAGAGTATCCACAGCACACCGATCCATCAGCTGTCGCTGTGAGACTTTTTTCATTTCATTTGGTTTATTTACCCTAAGGGCCCAGTATCAATATCAGTTCATTATCGTGAATTGTTCAAGGTACAAAAAAATATAAATGAATTGTCAAGATTGCAGCATTCTTTCTTTATACACTGCTTTTGGTCATCGTTAGAGGAACGAGTAACGTAATAATGCAGTAGAAGCAAGTTAGCATTGCCTCTGGCATAGTAGCTGTGATGTCCTTGTGCAGCACACTGGTTACGAGGATGCTGCGACTGCTGCTGCGGCAGTGCCCCACGGCCCGAACCCACCTTTGCCTCAAACGGCGCCCCCAGCACCAGAGTCGGACAACGAAGTCGAAGGTGAGCTTGTCGGGCATAACTTCTTAGTACAGTACACCCTTTTCTCAATTGTAAAGCTAGCTTTCCTGCTATGCAGTTTGCCCAACTAATGGCGGCTAGTCACTTACTGCAAACAGCGTGATCACGTGAATTTCGCTTACGCTACGACGTGGAAAATGTAGACTCGGCTCTCTTGACATAAACACGCATAATAGACAAGCCCCAGCATATGCAACTAGGACCTTGTCTCCATTCTGAGCAAGACAGGTGCCGCCATTAGTTGGGCAAATATGCAGGCCAGGGAAGCGCACTTGCGGATTATAAAAAGGGTCTGTTGTCTCAGATGTTTCAGAACAAACTTTAAAGTTTCTGTCATTGATTCACTTTTTCCATTCCTGCTACTCTCGGTGGATGTTTATTACTATAGTCATTGTGATTATTACTTGGGAAAATATTAAAAAGTAATTTTAAGTAGAGTTCACTAAATCTCACTTTTCTGGTGTGATGTCTAGTCAGCTCTTGGGTGGAAAATTGGCCTTCAGGAAGTTTCCTGCTGATGAAATTTGGCAGTCTTGGCATTGTCATAGCTCATGTAGTGGCAGCACCGCACTTTTAACGTGCAACACTAAAAGTGAGAGAACAAGCAAACGTGGAAAACCAGCTCTGTGATTCGTTACTGTGACCACGTGCGTTGGAAGTGTTGGCTGATGCAAATTTCAATCGCTCTGACATGCTTGTACTAGACTGTGACGCTGCTTGCATTCTTTTGTTAATGAATCCAAAATGCGAAATTGTTTAAAGGGCCCCAAACCACCTTCAATATATATATATATATATATATATATATATATATATATATATATATATATATTTTGATCATTTCAAGTAAACACTCGCATAGAGTTCAGAATGCCGTCACAATCAACGGTGCCAAACGTGGCAGCGCTGCGAGCCAAGAAATAAGAAAGACACCAAAAAATAAGAAAGACAATCCTGTGCTTCTCTCCGGTTCTTTCGGTATACCCAGAGTTGGTCGTGACATCACCACGCATATCTTCTCATGTCAGCAACAGCGAAAACCTGTTAGTCTGCCCTCAAGAACACATGCTCCCCACGAGGAGGAGAGAGGAGCCCACAAATGGAGCATAGTGAAGGAAAGCGAGAAACGTGCGAGGGCTGCTTTTCGATCATAAAACGCGTGTAACTTGTGGGGATCCGAGGCGCGCCTATACCGGTCTGCAAAGGCAGCCGGTCGTCGCCCATGCATGCAAAGGCGTTATGCAATGAGCAACAGCTAACCTCAGCCCAGGCCCACAACTGCTGCTAATTACTCTACAAATAAAAAAATGAAAAAAAAAGAAATAATAACACAATACACTTGAAATACACTATACTATACAATATGGTGCTACGGAAGGGGGTAAAAGAAATTAAGACGAGTGTTCGTGATGCTCACACGGGAGAGCGTCCACGGCGCGGGGGAGGCGGCGCGTAATGTTGTGGCCAGAGTGCGAGGCAAGAGGCCTGTTTGATGTCCGCATGCCCGGAACGGGCTCACCTTCGGCTCGTCTCTAGTCGACAGACCCGCGAGTCCGACGAACGCCGCTTCGGTGGTGGTTCGGAGGTCCCGAATTCCAGGCTGGATGACCAAAGACCTCGCTGGGACAGCCGGTCCTGCTGTAATCCTGACGCCAAACCAAATTGGTGCAAGGCGTCCCGGCGTCGGCAGAGAGCCGGGCGCAGCTGCCATGTCAGCTAGCCTCGCGCAGCAGCCGTGAGGCAACGGCAGCAGGCTTCTCGACGACGGCCGAGACAAGGACACAGCCGGGCGTCCGCCTGACGTCAGCGGGTTCCCGAACACCTCCAGGGTCCACGGCGATAGGGTGAAGGTGGTTTCCTATGGTGTCGTCACCACGCCGCACACTTCCAGGGCACGCACAGATCCACCACGCACGTACACACACACACACACACACACAGCTCCGAAGACGGGCTTCTCCCAACGCGCCACGCGATGGAAGGCGCGTAGCGTCCTTCGTACCTCTCCCCCCGCATAAGCACCAGTATGCACGACCCCTTCCGCAGGCAAAGAAAAAACACGCGAAAAGCAAACAAAACAAAATGACACTCCATACGCGAAAAATACGAGAAAAAAACACATCAAGTAAACATGAACACTCAAACAAACAAAAAAGCAGCAAACTGGGCGGGGCCGACTTCTTTGCGAGCACAGGCCGTAAAGAAGTTAGGCACTGAGGCTAGATAGTGAGGGCCTTCGGTTGCGGAAATAAGTCCGCCGTCCGGCGCGAAATCACTAAGGTGACCGCTTCCTCAGATTATACCGGTGCGTGGTCCGAATGCGGTCCGCCGTCCCGGGTGTGCCCCGTTGCTTGCGCGCAGTGCCACTGGGCGCTGGCGGAGCTCGTCAGACCTCGACGCAAAGGCTTTCAGGTCTGCGATGTGGGCACGGCTGAGTTTTCCCGAAAGGGGATCTTTCAGCAAGTACGCGAGCGGAGTCCAAGCTTTCTCCACTCGGTACGGACCAAGCCACTTAGGAGCGAGCGAGGCTGAGAACCCCTTGCTCGCGTCGCTAAGAGCGTGGTTGCGCTTCAGGACAAGATCACCTACCTTAAATGAAAGATGGCGATGTTTCCGGTCATACTGGGCCTTCTGCGCAGCCCTGGCCGATGCCAAACTCTGCCTTGCTCTACTGAGAGCTCGACAAAGCCTGTCCCGAAGCTTTGATGCGTAAGCAGAACAGTCTGCTGGTGCTTCCTCGTCTCCGAGCTGGCATTGCATGACACTGGTCACCGGATTTGCCAACTCCCTTCCGAAGTTGAGGAAAGCAGGAGAGAAACCAGTAGAGCGACTCTCGGAGGTTCGGATTGCGAACGCGAGCTCACTCAAATGGTCTGCCCAGTCTTTTTGACTTTCGGCAAAGGCCGCCAACATCGGTTTGAGCGTACGATTGGTTCGCTCCGTCAAATTGGACTGGGGATGGTAGGGCGAAGTGGTGCAGTGATTAATTCCTAGGGAACGGCACGTATCACCAAACACCCGAGCGGTGAAATACGACGCGTTGTCAGTATCAGCTTTCCGGAAAGCCGAACCGACAAAACACTTCCTGCAGCCTCTCAGCACCGCTCGCGCTGTCACCTTCCGAAGCGGAACAACTCCACCCACTTCGAAAAATGATCCACGACTACCATCAGATGTATGAACCCCTGCTTGCTTCTGGGGAACGGCCCCATTAGATCGCAGGTGGCTACTTGCCACGGACGCTCACTGACAATCGGTTTCATCAGGCCGGGCGGCTTGCCACCCCTTGATTTCACCGCTTGACAGACATGGCAGGAACGGCAATAGCGGAAAATGTCACGCTTCATGCCAAGCCAGGTCACAGTCTTGCTCAGTTTTGCAAAAACTTTGGAGCCACTCAGGTGACCGGCCATGGGTTCGTCGTGAGAGGATCGCAACAGTGCGGCTCTCAGACTTTTGGGCATAACCACCTTAAACGGGTCCACGGACTCCTCATCGGTGGCTATGTATTTCAGCAGGAGCCCGTCATGGTCCAGCAAGTATGTATCCGCGGGGGACCCAGCGACACACGCCGGTTCCCGTCCCCCTGCGCCCGCCGCACTACCAGCAGCGTCACGGCGCTCCGTCTCCCTGAGACCGTCGCTCAACTCGCGACAAAACGGATCATCTTGCTGGGCCTTCAGTAGCTCTTGCCTGCTGAAAGCGATTCCCATTCTCCCAAAGGGGAGCCTGGTATCGTTACTCAGGACTGCAGCCATCGCTGCCGCTTGCGTCGGCGTCATGGGTTCGCTTCGTGTTGCTCACCCTCTCGCCCGCGTCGCGGCGCGCTGCTTGCCTGGCTCGCGGAAAGGGTTCGCTCGTCGGCGCACTCACCCTTCTCTCCGCTCGGCGGCTCGGCCGCCGTTTCGCCCCCGACGCTTGCTTGCGCAAAGGCACCGCTAGCGGTTGTCGCACCGAATCCAGGCTCCCGGTAGACACTGGGGCACGGATAGCGCGTCAGCTACCACGTTAGTGCTCCCCTTCCGATACTGCACTGAAAAGTCATAATGCTGTATTAAGAGCCCAGCGCGCCAGCCTGCCCGCAGGCTCACGGAGCCGCATCAGCCAGCTTAGCGCGCTGTGATCTGTTTGCACCACGAACTTCGTCCCATCCAGGTAGACGTCAAACTTACGCAGTGCAAACACGATGGCGAGACACTCCCTCTCAGTCACGGAATAATTCTTCTCCGCGGGTATCAGCGAGCGGCTGGCAAAGGCCAGCGGCTGCAACACGCCATCGTATTCCTGTAGGAGAACTGCTCCTAATCCCAGATCACTCGCGTCAGTCTGGACAACAAACGGTCTGGTCAGGTCGGGGAGCTTGAGCTGCGCTGTCTCCGCAATGGCGCTAGACAGATGGCAAAACGCCTCTTGCTGCTCAGGTCCCCATCGCCACACGGACTTACCCAAGAGCTTGGTCAAGGGCGCCTGCACTCGGGCACAGGACGGAATGAACGACCGGTAAAAGTTGGCCATTCCAAGAAAGCGGCGCAGGCCGCGTACGTCCTTGGGCACGGGGAAATCGAGGATTGCTCGAAGTTTCTCCCGGTCTGGCTCAATGGAGCCTTCGCCCAGCGTAAACCCAAGTAACTGAACTCGAGTCTGCGCTAATTGGGCTTTCGCGGGATTTAACGTCATCCCGGCAGCCCTCACCCTCCCGAGCACATCGGCAACATGGGCCAAGTGCTCTTCGAAGGTTCGTGAATAAATCACGATGTCGTCGAGGTAGCACATGCAGTATGACCACTTTGCTTCCCCGAGGACGCGGTCCATGAGTCTCTGAAAAGTCGCAGGAGCATTACAAAGACCAAAGGGCATACGAGTGAACTCAAACAACCCTCTGTGGGAGGTGAACGCGGTCTTGCACCGGTCACGCTCATCCATCCGGACCTGTAGGTAACCTTTGGAGGCATCTAACGTGGTGAAGTACCGCGCAGTGCCGAGGTTTCCTACGATGGAGCTAATCGTGGGGAGCGGATAGGCATCCTTACGAGTCACTCCGTTCAGACGGCGGTAGTCTACGCACAGGCGATGACTGCCATCTTTCTTAGGCACCAACACAATTGGAGACGCCCAGGCGCTGGACGAACGGCGAACAATGCCAGCTGAAAGCATATCGTCCAGCAAGCCGTCAATAACCTGCCTCTTGGCCAGGCTGACGGGCCTGGGGTTACACTTCAAAGGAAGCGCGTCGCCAGTTTCGATCGCGTGGCTCACCAACTCAGTACAGCCCGGCTGATCGGTGAAGAGCTCGTCGTACTCGCGTAACAGTGCCGACAAACGAGCCTTCTGTGTATCATCCAAATGAGTCGCACAGGCGGTCAAAGGATGCGGAGCCTCTGCGTGTCGTGCCGCTCGATCCCGATGGGGATTTTGAGCCGACGAGCGCATAGCGCAGGGGCCTGCCCCCGAACTTTGCACGCGACACGGTTCCGACGCCTCTACTGCACAGGCAGTTGTATACGCCGGCGGGCTGATGAACGGCTTGAGCTGGGAAAAAGGTCCGTCGCGATAGCCGCCATTCGCAATGTCCACAACGATACCGGTTTTTAGGAGAAAGTCCCGACCGAGAATCACAGGAACACTGAGCCCTGGAAGATGAACGAAACGCGTGCGTCTCCTTCGATCTCCCCATGTGACAGTCAACCTTGCGGCGCCAGCCGACTGGGCCACGCCTTTCGCGAGGGTGAATGTCGTTCGGCTGTCCCGCAAGCGCACCGAGTGCTTCCGCAAGTGGGACAAAACCTGTTCGCCAAACAACGAAGCGCTCGCGCCCGTGTCTAGCAACGCCGAAAATTCGCGGCCGGCAATAATGACCGAAATAAACGGCGCGTGCGCACCAGCAAGACTGCTTGCCCGGTACGCGGAGGGGAGAAGCAAGGGTTCGGCCGCTCGTGCCTTCACGAACGACCCGCGCCCCCGTTTCCCTGCCTCACAGGAGGCCTAGATACGGGACACTCCCTCGCTATGTGCCCTCGCTCGCGGCAGCGGAAGCAGCGCATTCCGTCGGGAAAGGGAAGATGCGCCGTCGCGGCCCCTCTCCCGAGGAGGAGCAGCCTCTAGCGGCAGGGGTCGGTTCGCCTGTTGATCAAAGGATCTGTTATGACGAGTGTCACCCTCATCGATGCGCTGGGTCGGATAGCGTCCCTGCTCGCGCGCGTCGAGTTGCGGTGCAGCACAGGCTGCTGCGCGCCTCGCGTACGCGTAGGGATCTAGAGCGCGATCGCTCAGCTCCCAACTGTGCCCGCTTCTAGCGGGAGCCGCAAAGGCAGCTCCGGCGGGCTGTTGCCGTTGGGGAGGGCACGGCCCCTCCCCACGCGCAGCGCGGTTCAAGGGCCACGCTGGCTGGCGGTGGCGGGCGATAGGCGCGCGCGGCGAGAATGTCGCCTTGAATGCGCTTCGCCTCGGCGGCCAATTCCTCTAAATCTCGGAAGCGGCTGCCGCGCAGGTACGCCGAAAAGGTCGGATGCGCCTGCCTATCACCCGTTCGACGCGTTCCTCGTTCGAAGCTCTGGGCTCAGCGATAGAGAAAAGGTCTTCCATCGCGCGTACGTACTCCTGAAGCGACTCATCAGGAGCTTGCGTGCGGAGCTCGAGCTCGCGCCGCATCCTACTCTCGTAGTCAGCGGGTAAGAATTCGCGCAGGAAGGCCGCGCGGAACTCATCGAGGGTTGCTGCTCGGTGGCCTGAAAGCCGATACCACCTCGCCGCCGTGTCAGTCAGTGCAGCCGGGACGACGCGTCCGAGCACCTCCTGATCGTCCAGACCCATGGCTCTCTGGTAACGTGTGAGGGAGTCCAGGTAATCGCGTGCACTTTGCAGATCACCGTACCCGCTGTAGGTCGGAACGGCCAACATGACAGCGGGATGAGTGCGTTTCGGAACAGCCGAAAGCGTTTGGACTGCCCCTGTGAGCGCCTGTATCATTTGGGCGGCATTTTGCAGCAGCGTCTGTGCACCCTTCAAAGGAAGCTGTCTGCGTTAACGGCGCGTTCGAGCGGTGGGGAACTGTCTCCGAGCTCGATAAGCGGCGCGGTTTCAAAAGGGATACCGGCCGGCGTCGCGTTCTCGGGGAGCGCCTGTTGCGCATGCTGCTCGAAGGGGGCACTGGCCCTGTTTCGAGCAAAGCGGTATCTGCTAAAAACGACAGCGGACAAAACTCACGCCTAGCAGACATAACGCGGGTAACACGGCGAGCCTGATACGCAAAGGCGTGCTGACTCGACTAAGTCTAATCAAAGGCTTAATGAGCCTTTGATACCGCGTTGGGCGCCAGTGTGGTAGCCTCGATGCTCACCGGAGCCGAAGACTACCGCGGGTTCAGGCTTAGCGAGCCACAGGGCCGCGTCTACCGTCGCCTGCTTACGTTTAGCGCACCGCTCCGCACGCGCTCAGCTAGCAAAGGCGTTGAGCGCCGCGCAGCATAAACACAGTGTTCGAGCTAACATACACACAAACACTTTATTTGCCTTCTGCGGCACCCCAACACACAGTACACGTCCGCTCCCGGGCACGGGGAAGCAAAGGGCTCCCGCGCGGACGATACACCAAGGGGTTCCGCGAAGCACGTCGCAGCTCGCAATGGCGAGCTTTGACACGCCGCTCGGGAAAAGGTCCCTCGCGGCTATGCTGCGCACTCTCGCGATGACCACTGGGCCTGGTCGCGAGGGTTAGGGCAATCTCCGTACGTGTGGGCCTCCGGCAAGTGCGACTCGGCGTGGTACGACCGCGCGCGAGCACTAGGCACCGCTCTTTGGCTTCACGTACGAACCGGAGCTAACACTGAGGTAAACACGCCTGCAAGGATGCCGAGGCACCCAGGCAGGCTACAGTCCAGCGATTCCCAAAGGGGACGTTGGACCGGAAAGGAAAATACGTGCTTACCCAGCGGCGTCCGGGAGAGAGAGAGTTCGTTCCGGCCTGCACGCGCGTCTGTCCCGCCGAATTTCGCGGCTCCGACCGCGCAGCGCCACCACGAGCCGCGGAGCGCAAATGGCGCCACCCCGTCGCGGAGAACGGGAGAGGGAAAGGATTCGAAATGCCCGCGCAGTGGCTTCGGGCGCGCCTCGGATCCCCACAAACTCCACTATTGCGGCACTACATGTTTGTTGCAGACTCGCGCACAACTACAGCACCACAACTAACTTTCGGCCTCTGAGTGGTTAGGTGCCCTTTAATGTAGCATTTAATATGGCACATGCTCATGTTGAAAAAAAAGTAATGGAGAAGAAAAGCAAGGAAGGGAGAATTTGTTTGCTTGTATTCAGCCCCCCTCCTCCAGCTCACTCCTTGCAGAATTCTGGGGAGAACCCTGGTGTGAACTATATTGCTTAAACTGCACTGGTTGGGTGTCTGTTCGTATCGGTCATGCTGTGTGTTTTGTGCACGAGTTTTTTACCACTCCAAGCAAACCTGCTCTGATTGCTTACTGATATGCACTGATGGCAATACTGTTTGTACCCCTTGGCTCTTCTAGACCACGACATGGGCATGCCGGACGTGGAGGCCAGCAACAAACTCCTCCTGGCTCGATCTGAGGTGATCCACCAAAACCAGTTTTCGTAGAATGTTTTTTTGTTTTTTTTTTTTTTTCACGCTATTCGTGGCAGTTTTAAAAATGCATATGTTGGTGGTGGTGTTTGTGGTGGATAGGGTTAGGAGAGAAAGAGAATCTGAGCACATTGTTTGGAATCAGTTCTTCGTAATATTTATTTTCAGCTCAGCTATGATTCTATTGCATCCTTATGAGCTGACCTGCATGAGAAGAAGAAAAGATGATTCACCGTGTCAGTTTCAGTGCACTGTTGCACTTCTGGAAATGCATGAGGCTAGCTTTCAGTGCAGTCGTGCTGTTGATCTTAGCTCTGATGTGCTACTTTCATTTGATGCAGGACCTGTACTCGGCATTTGACAGCAGTCGGTGGCTCCCAACAGAAGGACTGGACCCACCTTTGGTCTCTGTCAAATGATTTTTGAAATAAATAGCTGTACTTGTCCATTGTGTTGCTGCTCGTTTGTTACATAATCATGTTTTTCGAAAACTTTTTCTGGCACCTGAAAATTCTGTTTGTACAAGGTGCTGGCTTAGGCAGACAAAGGAATTGTGACAATTTCTGTAAGCTTGACCCCAAATGTGTAGCGCGTAAACAACAGAGACAAAAAAAAATAGAGAGAGAGACCTAGACGGGACAGGTGCTGAACTTTGAAGTTTAGAGCTTGTCCTGTCCACACCTTTCTTTTGCCTCCGCTTTTTTTTTTTTTTTTTTTTTTTGTGCGCTATTCATTTGAAGTCATGCACCTTTACCAGCCTGGCCAACTTGCCAAGCTTTCACCTCCTTACCCCTGTGAGTTGCTGTCAAATGTGTAAGGCCCTGGCAGATAATTCCTTTTTTAATGTAAAATACTGTTATATCTCAATATAGTGAACTAAAACTGGTAATTCACTTTGTTATATGGGTATTTTGTTAATTTGAAGTTCGATCTTTTATGCACAGTATTGTTGCCAAAGGATTCATCTTTACACAGAAAGCGCCGCAAGAATGTTTAACGGCAGATGACAAAATAGCTTCAGTTCAATAAAAAAAATTCAGTTAATTTTTATTTTCAGTTAAAACTTCACTTGAACTAATTTCAGTTGCGTAAATTTGAGATCCGGCGACCACAATTTGATGCCGCGCCAGCACTTCCATTTATGGTAAATGCGCCTGTTCCGATTGCTTTCGCTGGGAATTTTATTCTTCAGAGCCTAGAAAGGCCTCTCGAGTTCAGAAACACGGAGTGCGAGTTTGCGAGCAAACAAGCGGCGTCTTTTTTTTTTCTCTCGTCGAAATTGATTGCGAGGTAACAGAGCTGGTTGTGTTACTGCTACCGCCCCTGCGGCTACTTTACTAGACACGCGGCGATATGAAAAAAGCACCCACTCGGGCGCTGACGCACGTCACGCGCCGAGCAAGATGCGGAACTAATAACAATATAATAATTGTTGGGGTTTATGCGTCCCAAAACCACGAATGATTATGAGGGATGCCTTAGTGGAGGAATCCGGAAATTTCGACCATCTGGGGTTCTTTAACGACCACCCAAATCTAAGTGCACGTGCCTTTAGCTCCGGGATTCGATCCGCGCCCTGCAGGTGAGCAGTCGAGCACCATAACCAATTCACCGCCGTGGCGGGTCAGAATAGGGAACTACGCAGGGTGGAGGGACAGCCGATAAGTAGGTAGAGGACAGTGACGTAGACAGCGGGTGGCACACCGGGCCCGTGCCCCCCCCCCCCCTCGAAATTTCTTCCCCATGGGATACAGAGCACGAAATGACGCTAGACCGCGTTTATCTGCCCAGACCCATGTAGAATCGGGGAGGTGCCCTTCCCCCCCCTCCCGAAAAAAATTGCTGCCTACGCTACTGGTAGAGGAGCGCGCGACACGATGCTCCAAGGTTCCTGCATGCCCACGTCAGACGCATAATCTCCCGCTTCACAGCAACAAGCCATCCGCCTGGCGGAAGAAGCCGCGAGGATTCAAGACCTCTTCGCCTGCTTCTAATAGCGGAGGTGCCGGCCCCCGTTGCCTAGGCCTGTGTGCCGAGGACGGGGAGTAGGGGGCCTCCTTTTCTGGCGGAACAATAAAGTTGTTATCATCATCATCTCCCTCGCCACCGCTCCGAAGGCGAGGATTGCATTGAGTTGCGCGTTGCTTAGCTTGGGCGGCCGCTCTTTCGCGCTTCGCGTGATTTGAGAAATGTGCTCTAAAAAAATCTCGTACAATGAACCATGCTTAGATTTAATGCTTTAGCCTTCATCTTTGGTACCAGTCAAACTTCGCTAAAGTAGAATCGCGGGGACAAAAAAGCGCTTCCTTATATTGTCAAAAACATGAAGTTGTAAAAGCTGAAATACTTCGTTATATCGGCATTACCTTTACATTGGAGTTCGTTGTACCAAAGTTTAACTGTAGCTCTTAATCGGTAAAAGTGAGACTCATTGTCCTTTGAGGGCAGGGGCGTAGCCAGAAATTTTTTTTCGGGGGGGGGGGGGTCACCAATACATTATGTATGTTCGTGCGTGCGTTTGTATGTGCGCGTGTATATATACGCAGGCAAAACTGAAAAATTTCGGGGGAGGGTGTTTGAACCCCCAATCCTCCTTCCCCCCCCCCCCCCCCTGGCTACGCCCCTGTTTTAGGGTAACAGAGCTTAAAGGGACACTAAAGGCAAATATTAAGTCGATGTTGATTGTTGACATAGCGGTCCGGAAACCTCGTAGTGCTACTTTTGTGCCAAGGAAGTGCTTATTTTGAAATAAAATCACGTTTTAGTCGTCCGCATCGCCTTAGCGCACTTCAAATCACCCGCCTGAAAGCGGTCTTTCTGACGTCACTGTTGTCGTGCCCAACGTTGCCCGCCTTTACTGCGCATGCATGCGACAAAACGCCACATGCATGCGCCATTTTGTCAAACTTTCTGACGGAGCGACTTTCACGAGCGTGCAAAACACACGCGGCAGTATGCATTACCGAAACTACCACTGAGACCCGACCGCATGAACGAAGCAGGGCGCCGGGCGAAGCGCAGTTCGACGAAAACGGAACCTTTGAACGTTTGAACTACGCGCGCCGTTCCCCGCCAAAGAGGTTCTTTTTTCCATGAATCAAACAGAAACGAACAAGCAGCATTTTATTACGTCTCGGTGCACGGAAGGTTCTTTTTTTATTGCAGCCAGTTTGATTACTTGTGATTAATTGTAGTCGGACGCTCTGACGTCATCGGGATCATAGGCATGCGCAGGGTTCCCCTTCAGGGGGGCCGAAGGGTCATCGCGGCGCCCCTCCTCCCTATTAAGTCAATGTATGGGGCAGACTCTGCGCCTCCCCCTTAGGTGACTAGCCCCCCCCCCCCCTCAGTCACCTAAGAGGGAGGCGCAGTTAATTTCTCGGTAAGTAGGGCGCTGCTGTTGATGATGTCGCTTTAGACGTTGTCATACATTGAGATTTCACTCTGACATAAATTGTTATTTGCCTTTAGTGTCCCTTTATAACGTACCCAAGTTTTGGGAAATTTTGTTGACCCCATGTGGCCAAAATATGAAAAAAAAATGTAGTCGCTAAAATCCCTGACGTCACGCTAACGTTCATTTGCAGAGATTTCGGCGCGAAATTTAAGAATGAGACATTGACCTTCATTTTCTCTTCGATTAAGAAACTAATGATGGTGAAATTAACGGCAGTAGAGCTTGCGAAGAATAATTTATCCGTCTGAATTGATTCATTGTATCAATATCATTAAAAAAATATTGAGGTGTGACACACGTCGCGGCTATTAATTTACATTTGAATCCCATTAAAGTAGTGCTGGAAAATGCCATATATTGCGGAAGTGGTATAGGCAGCGTATGGGGGCTGCAAAGCGCTCTGTACCATTCCGAAATTTTCAGACGAACTAGCCTTTTGCCAAGTATCTGTTTGCTCAGCGTGCTTTCTTGGAACGCTGGACATAACTTTAAAATGTTCTTTTCTCCCTGAGGACGATGAGGCATGCAGCTAGTGGCGTATCGGTCCAGCAGAGGAGGCACTGATCGGTCAGATCATCGAGTTTGAGGCACTAGTGCTCAAATCGAGTCATGGAAACGTTTGTAGCATCTTAGTGTATCGTAGATGCATTCGCTGACGTTACTCGCTTGCATATGTGTGACGTCACTCACGGTCAGGTCGTTAATTGGAACTTGCGGGGCTGCGAATCCAAGCCCAAAAGACGCCAGGCCTGCGCTGAAACCGCAGCACAGTCACAGCGAAAGCTGGAAGAGCGGCGTTTCTAGAGCCCGTTAAGCTCTCTTGGGGCTACAATACAAGTACACTAGAAAGGTACCCACTACGCCATAAATCACAATTTTTAAGAAGTTCGGAAGCACCTACTAAGCCATTATTCGTCATTCTGCGGAGAGCGAGGCACCAGCTACACGTCTGTAAGGCATTATGTGCACTTTGTTGACGCGACGACTGATGACGATGAAGAATTATGGCTGAGCCCTTTGTAATGGGTTGGAATCTTTAAACGGCCCACCAGTTATGTAATTTGCATTAGGTGACGCCCGGTCGCTATTTCCCTCTCCCGTCATGCTGTATAACATACGTTGACGTGGAAGAGAGACGGAGGGGGAGGGGGGGCGAAGAACATTACTGAGACCCCGAGGAAATGGATCATGCGCTTATGGGCTTCCTTGGCAACCAATACAAGTGCACTTGCGAGGAACCCACTACGCTATAAATCATTGTAATTTCACTGAGACCCCGAGGAAGTGGATCATGCGCTTATGGTCTTCCTTGGCAACCAATACAAGTGCACTTGCGAGGAACCCACTACGCTATAGGGCAGCAGGCACTGTGCCATTTTTCGTCATTCTGCGGAGAGCGTTGGTACCTGCTAAACGCATGTAAGGCATTATGCGCACTTTGTTGATGCTGTGCCTGATGAAGATGAAGAATTATGGCAGAGCCCTTTCTAATGGGTTCGAAGCATTGAACAACCTACTCATTGCGCAATTCGCATTGTGTGACGCCTCGTTACAGAATTCGCGTTGTGCGACGCTTGGTGCTTATTTTACTCTTCTACCACGCTATATTGCATATGCTAATGTGGTTCCTTCCCGACATGAAGCCTGTATAGGACCTTTTTGCAAAGCAGTTTCAAGCACCGGCATGGCTCAAATGTTGAATACTGGGCTCCCACGCAAAGGGCCCAGGTTCGAACCTCGTTCCATCCTGGAATTTTTTCTTATTTCGAGCGATACTGGTTACGGACACCGGCGGCGGCGGCGGCAGCGGCAGCGGCGGCGGCGGCGGCGGGCAACTACGGCGCCAAAAACGGCCGGTGAAATGATCTCATAACAGCTTTCGCTGTAAAAGTGCAATCAACGCCTCTCGCAGAGCCGCGACGGTAGAGGGTAGCATGCCTCCCCCTTTCCCAACACCTGTGTGTTCCTTGCGCTTGTGCTTCGTCTCCTTTTGCGCCGTTTTTCCCGTTTACAAGTACAATCGAGGAACGCTTTTTCCCCCCCCTTCATTTTAGTGTCACTTATTTGCGCGTGCATTGCCGTTGGGAAAGGGAAGAGGAGAGGTATACATTCACTACCGGCGAGTCTTCAGTGGCGCGGCTCTGCACATAACATTGCGCACGCGGAGGAGATCGCCATCGCACCAGCCGCCGCAGATCAGGACTCAAGGGTCATCATCACCGACTCAAGGGGTGCCTGTCGCAATATCGAACAGGGATACATTCCGTACCTTGACTATAAAATTTTGCAGAACAGCAGCTACACAGGTGCCCCCGCACACCGAACGATCATATGGGCTCCGGCTCACACGGACCTCGATGGCAGTGACGGCCGATGCCGCTGCCCGCGCGCTCACTCTCCGGGCACCATCCTCGTCCACCAATCCGGACCTCGAACCCAATCCCGCCTACACCTTTAAGGAGATCACACAATTTTATCAATCCGGCCATAACATCTATCGCAAACCCTGTAAACGCCTCACGAAGGCGGAGGAGCGAATTATCCTTTGCCTTTGTACCATAACTCTATTGTGCCCGGCAATCATTGACCCTGCTTGCACGGGGAAGTGTCTGCATTTTGAGGAAAATTCCTGCGACATTTTACACGTGGTGTGGGCATGCCAAAAAACCCGAAACCGAACACCACTACCCAACCCTTCGCGGGAGCACTGGGAGGCAGTCCTGCTCGGCTGCTCTGACTTGACGGCCCAACGGGCCTTGGTCGAGCGGGCCCGGGCCGCGGCCAACGCCAATGGGCTCCCGTAAGTGTTTGTAAATAACACCTGTAAATAAATGTTTTTCAGCAGTAGCTGCGAGAGGCGCTGATTGCATTTTTGGGCTTTGGAATCGTAGCACCGCTGTGCAGCTGGGCTCGCACGTTCTCAAAGAGCGAACCCCGCTTCTGAAGCCACTGCTTTGCAGCATCGGGCTGTTCTGTGCTGGGAGAGCCGAAACACTTGTTTTCTCTGGAAGACCCGGCCCCTGTAGCGCTGTTTGTGTGTCTCCGTGTTCTTAATGCCGTACCGACAAGCCCGCCCTGTAACTTTACTCGACTTAGTCCAAGGTCTCGCTAGCGTGTCAAATTTCCAGCGCTGTGCTGGGAAGCCGAGGCGCGTTTCATCACACCATCGAAAACTTAAAACAATTCGACACAGAAACATTTGGGTGCAATAAATGTAGAACACGTATCCACCGCAATGTGCCTCAGGATGCGCCAAATAATGTTTCGCTTTTACTGAAGCTCTGGTGATGGTGCTCTCTGTCGCTGTTTGACCGCGCACTTGGACTTGTCTTCGCACGTACTCCCACGCCAGTGATCGAGATGTCCTTCACACTGTTCTCTCATTTCGGACCGAGTGGGTTAAACGGACAGACCACGGGTCAGTACACGGTCAAGCCGGTAGGGTTACTGTCAGGCTGATTCTTCCACGGGTTCCCCCCCTGCCCCCCGCCCCTCAAAAAAAAAAAAAAAAAAAGAAAGAGCTTGACCTTGAGTGCCGACTCGGGTTGTGGCGTCCGTCGACCGTTTGCTGCTCTCGTTATCTCGTCTACTCGTCGTAGGAGCGAGCTGCTGTCTGCGAGGATGGGCGTGTCGAGAAAGAGAAGCGATGCGGAGGGTGAGGGTAACAAGTCTGCTCGACTATAATTCCGTGCAGCGATGCCGAGGGTTACTGCACTCTCGGAATTAGTCGGAATAATTCGCAAAAGCTGCTTGCGCTCAAGTGGTTCAACATTCGCCACTTCCCGTGCATAATACATAATACAAAGTAACTCCGAGCTTTCATTTTCTTCCCTGCGAAACAGTTCGGTGCTTGCTTAGCTGGGACGAACTTCCACAATGCTGCACACATTTAATGGTCGCCACAGGGACCGCGCGTGTGTAGTATGCGATCTTTATTGTACGGAGGGGTGCGGCTCAAGAGGGAGAGACGGCGGGCGCTTTTCCGCGCTCTTCCCCTCTCTCCTGGAGAAACACCCTCCGAACGGTTTCTTGGTCTTCCCCCGTCGGCCGACACTTCAGTGCTTCAGCGGCTTCAGTCCTTCCTCGCGCGCGGTTGGGAGTATGCAACCCGCCGCTCACAGCTTCTGAACCTCGCTGCAGGAGCAGCGAACACACACGAGTCAACAGGCGCCGCCTCGATAACGTGAGTCCCTGCATGGACACGCTTCGAGTGGACGATCAATTCGCGAACTCTGTTGACGCGTTCTGTCGGGACACTGTAGAATGTACTTGATACATGAATTTAATGTCTGTCTCTCGGTAGTCTGTATGTCAGTGGAATGACATGAGTCATGACATGAGTCATGACATGAGTGGAATGACATTAACGCGTAGAAGCGAAGACGTGGAAATTTTGCTAGGTCGACTGCCTGATAATTGGCGTTTTCGCTTTTGCTCGTTGCCGCCTTTACAGCTACCGAAAGCAAAGCAGCCTTCTACACTTAAATTGCTCCTCTCTCAAGAAAATATTGCGCGAGCACACACACACACGCACGCACGTACGCGCACACATACACTCAATGAGCAGACAGCACTATATATGATCGGGCCGACATCAACTTCGCAGTATGCTTTCCTGACGTCCGAAACATAAATTTCAAATTTTCTTCAACAAGTATAGAGCAGATTTCTGGACAATGACTGTTGCTGACATTTGTACAACTCGCAATATCTCAGTTTAACTATGAATGTTTGGAGTACCCACGGAGTTACGAGTACTTTTTTCCCCCTGTTGATCTTTGCAGTCAATCGAAACAGGGAATTCAATAGCGGAGGAGAAAGCGTAGCTGCAAAGATGTACATGAAGTATACTCCAGAAGAGCTTGTTCTTGGGCTGGTTGGTAACTCATCTCGGTGAAATAATTAGAACGCTATTCGGCACATTCGAATCAGGGGTAGCCAGGGGGGGGTTGGGGGGGTTCAACCCCCCCCCCGAAATTTTTCAGTTTTGCTTGCGGATATATACACGCGCACATACAAACGCACGCACCAACATACATAAGGTATGGTTGAACCCCCCCCCCCCCCTCCGAAAAAAATTCTGGCTACGCCCCTGATTCGAATACACCCACACACGTAATCATAAAACAATTACAAAATAATAAAAAGAGTGTTTGTTATAACGACATACGTTTGATGCATTTTTCTAGCGCTTAAGAGAAATATGGAAAAAACACGGAGAGACAGGAATACAAAATAACAATAAGAATGCTGGTATTCAACTGGGCCCGTGTTCACAAAAGTGTCTTACGCTAAAAATTTCCGTAAGGGAATTTCAGCCAATCACGATGCGGGGCATATCATTAGACAAGTCGGCTGACTAATGGAGAAACGCACTTACGAAATAAGTTTTTTTTTTAAATTTTTTTCCTTTTCTTTTGTTCGTCTGCGTCTCCGTGTTTTTTTTTTTTTTTCTTATTGAAATGCATCAAACGTCAGTATTCCAACTAGCCCAGCTAGCCTCGCAGTGTTTTCTAATCATTGCATGTGTTTGTTTTTATTGTACCCAGATTTACTTGAAAGCTGCTCAAAATTACCGCATATTTTGCTATATATAGTGAACTGTAGCGGGCATTAAGAAAAAAATATAATTTCCTTGCATGATTTCGTTGTTCCGAAGAACTCTGACTCATGTGATGTGCAACGACTCATACAGCACAAAGAGCTGATAGTAATTACCCCCCAAAAGGCCCGTACCAGGAATTTTTTCTGGGGGGGGGGGGGGGGGGGGGGGGGGGGAGGGCACTTGCAGAAGGCCTTGACTGTTGGGGAAAAACACCAATTTTCATTATTTATTTTCGGTAAAACACCCCCTTCATCAAAATTTCGGGGGGGCGGGCTGGCCTGCCCCCCAATCTGGCCTGCCCCCCAACCACCCGATGGGCCCTGGCAACGCCGCTGGACGCCTGACAACCCGAGCTACATTACTGAGCTCGCCTAGATCCAACTGGCTACGAAAGTCTAAAGATAGCTCGCCGTCATCCTGCAGGACTGGTTGGCAGCAAATCGAGAGACAATATGGCGACCGCCGCTAGCAGTGCGACGCGGTTCGCCCTGACGCTGCTGTGCTTCCTGGTGTCGTGCACCCTACGCGCTCGAAGCCAAATCCTGAACCCGCCGTACTTCAACCTCGCCGAAGGCCGCAACATCTCGGCCACGGCCACGTGCGGTGACCAAGGCACGCCGGAGCTGTACTGCAAGCTGGTCGGTGCCAATCTGGACAAGCAGGACAACCCCAACATCAACCTCATCCAAGGACAGGTGGGTCACAGTCATGGCAACTGTCAAGTCTTCAATAAACTTGGGCGAGTTGGTGTCGGTTCATACTTCAGTGTCAAGTCTTTGAATGTGAATTGTGATGGCCTTGTAGCAAGGATGTGCAGACAGTATAGAAACAAGGATGACGCGCGAGTAGGTAGGTCAACAACTTCATTGTTTCATGTGAGGGGGGGGGGGAGCAGGACGACGATGGGCTCTCTGGCAGGATACTTTTGTGCTTCGGCGACCCCTCTGGCCCAGCCCACTGTCCGAAGCTATAGCTCCGGTTGCAAGCTGCGCAAAGCAGCCTCCCATCGCTCCTGGTGTTCTGACCATTGCCACAGGGGCGTGGGTTTGTTCGGGCAGTTTATAAAGCAGACTGACTCCGATTTGTGCTGCGGTTTGGTATTTTGTGCGCAAAATCAAGTATTCTTCGTTCATTTTGCTCGTAAAATAAATACAATTAGAGTTTTCATCTGGTAATTAACCTGCCGGTATTGCAGAAACCTGTAATGTAAGGTTTATACGAAAGAGAAATGTCATCATTCAGTGCACGTGCTTCGAGTTGCCGATTATTTCGCACCCTTTCTGCGTTCTGCTATATAGCGTCCTGGTGCTATGGTACCATACTGCGAATTGGTCCCGGAATTTAATCCCGGGCCAGGAGTCTCGCGGGGTCAACTGGGAACCTTTCGTTCAGAGAAGTTCATGTAGATTTATCCATTGAAGCTTGCTGCTGCAAATACGTGAACGACAACTTTTTTTGCCTTCATGAAGATGCCACTATATACCGATTTCATTTATAATAGTTCTTTGCACATTCTTGTGAGCTTATATAGGCTCACATGTGGCAAAAACGGGTTTTGACTAAATCTGTTCACTGCAACAATTTCCCGCCGTACGCGAATGCATGATATTGCCACGCCCGCTTCTTCTTTTATTTTGATGTATTCGCGTTTGATCAGCAAGAGCGGTTATCAACGCTCGACGCTGACCGTGCCGCAGTGTTCGAGAAGCTTCGCGAGTGTAGTAGATCGTTTTGCTAAGATTGCACGCAGGACGCGAATGGTCTAGATTATTCCAGTGCTTGCGCGACAACCATGCAGTGATAAGACTGGAAAGTTCGATGCGTGATGTATGAAAGACGGCGCATCCCAGCCATGAGCAGTTGATCGACGGTCGACGCTCTGTTCGCCGCTATCAGTGTATTGCTGTAGTTTGACTTTCAGTTTCCCGGCCACAAGTTCAGTCAAATAAACAATTTCGTCTCGGACGTGCTGACTGCTGTCTTCGTCGACGTCACGACCACGTGACAATATGCACCGCCGCTTATGATCCAAGCCCCACAATCATGGTTATTCGAACGTCGCATGTTTGACGCACAATGTCAAATTGTTGTCCACCGCTCGCTAAAAGTTCTTCAAACAACGGCTTTACTTTCGAGACGTTACTTGTACTCGAGCACATCTTCTATTAACGTCCTTCCATGAATGGCTGTAGACACGCTTGCGTATTTTACTCTATTTGAGATGTAACTTTTGTCGCACGACAGTAAACGTCGCGACACCCGCGTGTGTACGCATTATTATTATTATTATTATTATTATTATTATTATTATTATTATTATTATTATTATTATTATATTATTATTATTATTATTATTTATTATTATTATTGTTATTATTATTATTATTGTACCAAAGCTTCGCGTAATTAAGCTGGTTATCAATTTTAACATCGTACCGCATGACTATCCCCACTGAGTGCCATAAAGCATACTAAAGGAATCCAACAGACAATTAGGTCAAAGGAAGCATGGTGCCTTTAACTGTAGCTCAGTAATTATGACGTAAACTGAAGCCTACTAAAGTGCATGGTTACGTCTTACTGCCGGCGTACGTTTGTTCCAAATTTAAAACAATGATCCGGCACATTCCTGTCGGGAACGCTGTGGCGGTCAGAATTAGGGACAGGAAAGCATCCTGTAGTTACTTCTGGGTTGCGCTTTTAAGACACGGACAGGGTAGATCGCGCTTCTGTTTTTGTACGTAGAGTATTTAGATTGACATCGAACGAATGTGGAACAGCCACTGACGCCATCATTTATATATAGTGACCACAAATAAAGAAACAGGGCCGTTGATCAGCGTCGGCTTCATTCATGCGGTGCAGGTGTGCGACTACTGCGATGACCCTCGGCGAGACTACCCACCGCACGTGTTCGAGGGCGACCCTCTGGACCAACGGCGCGAGCATCCGGCACGTTACGCCATCGACGGCACCGAGCGATGGTGGCAGAGTCCTCCGCTGTCCCGTGGAACGCGCTTCAACGAGGTCAACCTCACCGTCGACCTCGGACAGGTAAGACTCGTCTCGAGGGACGGCCCAACAAACGGTTCATTCTTAGAAATACTTCTTGAGCGGCTAATTGGTGAGGCATCTTGAAAGGAAGGGCCCCAATTTTAGACACCACGAAAGTAAGACAACAGGACGAGCGCCCGTGGCACCCGTCCTGTTGTCTTGTGTCTAAAATTTGCGCCTTTCCTTTCAGGACGGTTCATTCTTGTAAGCGGTTCGTGAACGAAGATTCTGTTGCCGGTCATAAACGGGGCAAATAAAACTGAAAGAGGAAAAAAAAAACATCAGTAGATGAATATTAACAGTTCTCTTGCAGCGTGGAGCTGCACGCGATGCGTCATTCACCCGAAGTCACGGGACTCATATTTTTGTTTCTTATATTCAGTTTCCGCTGCGTTCTAGACTCTGAGTACTCTCGCTCAGCACCTACCCCAGGCAGTCACCGCATTTACATACATACATACATACATACATACATACATACATACATACATACATATACACATACATACATACATACATACATACATACATACATACATACACGTGTAAATTCTTTAATGATAATGCGCAAATAAACTTGCAAACAACCATGACTCGTCTATTTTTTATGTGCCCCTCCCTCTCGCCCACTTCCCGGCATGCGCGGCGCCGCCTGGTTCGATCTTTACCCAGGTAAAAAGAGATCTAAGGCAAGTTCCCACCGAGAAGCTTTCCCAGTAGCTGTTTGTATTTAATGTGTAGTGTGAAAATGCATCAGCCCTGCGAGCCAATTCAGCTTTTCCGTCAGTTCTCGCAGATCTTACAGGTACAATAAAGGGAAACAATGAATCGGTTTAGATTGGTAGATTGTACTCTGAAAACTGTAACGGCGCCAGTTTCACCTCGATAGGATTGTAATTAGAGGAGAAAATTAAGGTGAAAGATTTATTTTTAAATTTCGCGCCGAAATCTCCACTCGTGACGTTACGGATTTAAAAGTGTATTTCTCGTATTTTCGCGACACGGGTCAACGAAATTTCATGAAAATTGCTGTGTGAAGTCTCTGGCCCCCTCAGAGGACAATGTACTCCATTTTTGTCGATTACGAACGGCGTAGTTCCCCTAGTAAACGCCGTCAAAAACTACGACGTCACGGCGTCTGGCCACTCAAGCATGCAGTGCCTGACACTGCAACTCTTTGGTTAATTTTCACTAATAAAACTGTTTTCACCACCACGGCGATTGGTGCTGGAATTTGGAGGTGGCGCCGCCACCCGCATTTTTTTTTCGCGCGTTTTCTCGCTTACCAAGCGTCTTCTCGTGGCAAGCGCGGTGACTTTGGTTTTATGAAAGAGTAATTTACTAGTACGAGAAAAAATTGTCTTTCTCTTTAGTGTCCCTTTAATACACCTCTCTTAGTCGGAACCCGCGGGCAATGCTTTGTATTGTCGAAAAAAAAAAGATAAATAAATGAAATAGAAAATAATAATAGTGATAAGTTCCGTTAACGAACGCGCTTCAGTGACGAAAAGCACAAGGGAAATCGACTGGTGTGCATGGGAACCTCCGTGCTGCCCCCCAGCTCGACTTGAGCGACGCCCTTCGGCGGGACGGAAGCGCACTCGCTTTCTTTGCGCTCTACTTTCTCCTCCTGTGGACCGTTCCGCCGACACGGCCTCCTCTTCAGCAAATGCTCGACCTGGTAGTGAATATTTACTTGGTTTCGAACTCTCCGCATGCCCTTTTCTTGCGGGGGAGGGAGGGGCGCCTGCTGGCGACTTGCTGCCTCGGCACGAGAGGACCGTTTCTGGGAATAGCAGCAACGCCGGCATCTCCCCGCCCCGGCAAGATAAACGGCTGTGGTGGGGGCTGTTGTGCGGGCGCGCTGCGGCGAATGACGGGCACATACTTGCGTTTTGCGATATATATGTTTTCCTTTCTTTATAGTTTCTCATTGCTGTGGCTGGTGGCATCTAGTAAACGAGAATGGTCTGTGTTGCAGTGACACGCATGGTAAACTGTAAAGAATGGTTGATCCCTCTTTCACAAGTATGGTTCATATATGACACGAAAGTGAACCGCGTCTTCATTGAACTATAGCTGCAGTTTTTTTTTTTTTTTACTTTGAAAATTACTTCAGGATAAATGTGTCTACTGTCTACTGCAAAAAATAGCGGCAGATCCAAAGCGCTTTTTTGGGATGTATTCATGCAACGAAGCCCCTTCGCTACGTCGCCTTTCATCCAATGCTCCGACGTGCACGACGCGACTTGTCTTCCACCTGCTTTCATTGACGGGGTGTGATATCCACGTGGTTAACAATAAAAAAAAAAAAAACAGGCCATCAAGAGACCGGAAATATGAACCGAAAGTGACTCAAGAGACATCTTGGGTGCAGGAACTAGGCCATGGAGGGGGGGGGGGGGGGGGGGGAGGTGTAGAGTAGGGGCAGCTGCCTCCTAAAATGTTTCAAGGTTACTCATCGCTGCATGTAGTGAACGCGGATTCAGGGAAGGCACGAACATATTTACCTCCGCGAGCGGGAGCTGTGATGGAATAAATGCAGATGAGGCCATTATGCAAGCAGTGCGCATGTTATATACTCTCTGATCCGAAGAAAAACTGTGCCCAAAATGCAGTTTCAAGTTCTTTGTCTTCGAGCAAAATAGGTCTACACGTGTCGGTTGCCAAATTAAAAATATTCTTCCTTGTTCACGGCGTACAAGCGTGCTCGTTTCCGCCAATGTGACAAACATTTCCGCCGCAATAAAAAAAAAAAGAAATTCTGAGTGCTAGACAGTCGATCCCCTTAATTTGAAGAGGAAATGCGTTAACATTTGTGTAAAGTAACAGTGTAACATTTAATCAACGAATTACGGGCTCGTTTTTCTTTCTTTGACACAACCTTATTATTGAGGACCAACAGACAATGAAGCCAAGGAAGGTACAGGGGCTGTTTCTTGTAGTCTTTTCACTGTATTATAGTAATTATTATATAAATGTGAAGAAATTAAAGTGGACGAAAAGACAACCTGCCGCCGGCTGGGACCGAATCTGCAACCTTCGGATAACGCGTAACATTTAGGCTCTACATGCGCGCTGCACGTTTCTTTATCTGGGGAAAAAGAGTAAATAAAATAAAGCTACGCAGTTTTTAACAAATTTTTCCAGTCCTATAGATCTAGCCGCGTGGCACTGCGCCGGGCCGGCACGGGCGTAGCGACTGCGGGCCGCCGGTTGTCCTCGCCAGCAGCCGTGTGTCGTAATCGGCGGCGACTCATTGGAGCCTGCGAGGCGGTCGCCGGCGCTCTCTTCTCACGGGTCTTCATCGCAGCTGGAAATTTGACGCCGGCGGACGCCCCTCACCATCTCGTCACGCATCGCAGCGACGACGAAGCAAAACGAGACCGTCGTTATAGTACACACTGTACGCGGCGTCGTGGCGAGAAATGTGAGGAGTACGCGCGTTGTGCCACAACGAGCGTAGAACGTACCTTATCGGACACTGGCGTGAAAGGCCTGCTTATCTCTCTGCGGCTTCTGCACCGACCGCAAGTGGGGCGTTCTCCGCTCCTTAGCACCCGAATGTCACCCGAACGTTGACGCCAGCTTCAGTATCACTTGTCGGCCGTCTCCTTCGATGGCGGAAAGAAACGCCAGAATGACCTCCCCGTTTCCGACAGCGATTGCAGTGGTGTCATTCCTCTGTACTGATTAAACGGACGCTAAAGTGAAACATTCAATCAGTCTAGATAGATAAGTTCTTCTTGCAGAACTCTTTTGTCATTAATATCGCCATCATAGGTTAATTACGACAAGAGAACTTCAAGTTCAAATTTTCATTTTTGATTTCGCGCCGTAACTTCAACGCGGTTACGTCACCATAACGTCACGAATTTCACTGTCTTTTCGCAGCTAATGAAACCGACGTGCACTTAAGCCAAGGAAAACATGGGGGGTATTTTGGCCCCCATTGTTTCAATAAAATTTTCTGAAACTTGTT
This sequence comes from Rhipicephalus sanguineus, assembly GCF_013339695.2. Classification (NCBI taxonomy): domain Eukaryota; kingdom Metazoa; phylum Arthropoda; class Arachnida; order Ixodida; family Ixodidae; genus Rhipicephalus; species Rhipicephalus sanguineus. The sequence goes on from NW_023615699.1 coordinate 221,829, forward strand.
ATGGTAAGATGCCGGGTCCCTTAGAACGCAGTGTAAACAATTTTTCCCGATAAACGATTATGTAGGCACTAGCTGACGCCGTCAAAATCTATGACGTCACGGCGAGCTGGTGCTGGAACTTCAAGACAGCGTCGTCACCTGTATATTATTTTTGCACGTTTTCTTGCGGTAAGAGTGGTCCTTTCGATATTGTGAAAATCTAATTTACTAATTAATACGAGAAAAATCGGTTTTCTCTTTAGTGTCCCTATAACGTATGCGTGCGCCATGCTTGCCATCATGGAAAGCGCAGCTCGCACATCCACGAAGCGAAGTAGATCGATGGTTGTTGTCACAATCGCTCGGTAGCATAGGCGTGCGCAGGGTTCCCCTTCAGAGGGGGCTAAGGTTCATCGCGGCGCCCTCCCCTCCTCCCTTTTGCGCCCCCCCCCCCTTCCCCACGAGCCCCCACCCGCCGGCCCCGTCCCGTGCGCACGCCTATGCTCGGTAGGATTTCATCTCTCCGCAGCGAGTTACCAGCGGCAGCTTTACGGAAATCTCAAAGCGGTGCTGGGCTCTTGGCAGGATGCTTCAATTCTCCCATTTGGCTTGCTCTCATTAAAAAGTTAATTAAGTTTCCATAATTATTGTCGTAATTAATTTCTTGAAACACTCTGCGTTCTCGGTTAATGATGCGTTAATTTTCTTTTGCGTATGCATATATATACTGCGGTGTCGTGGTGCATGATTGGGAGTATGCATGCACACCCAAAGTCATATCGCGTTATGAAATCACTGAGGCGCTTACGAAGAAAGTAGAAAGGACAGCGCTTACAGGCAAGCGCTGTCTTGATTGACCGCGTCTTCGGTACGCTTCTAACTAATCATTCACAATATACGTTTATCAACTATAGCAGAAATCGCCAATCTTCAAGCTCGATCTTATGCTTCATTTACCGTGAACCACGCACCCGATTCGCATTTAGAGTTCGCATTTTCTTTCCGGCCTGCCGTGGCCTTCTCGGTCTATGACTTTTTCAATTTCGCTGGAATTGGAAATAATTACCTCTGCGAAAATTGCTTACATCCGCGTTTCGCTAGCGCTGGTTGTTCGTGAATCAGAGCTGCTTCATCCCAGTGGCCCCTCTTGAAGTTCTCTTGAATTCGAACATAAGCACATAAGCCTTCCGCTCTCCACTGTCTTTTCCTCCAGCATGCTTACGTGCTTGCGCTGCAAACTCTTGAAAATGTACATTAACCAACTCGCTCACATCGCCGTTCTTCTTCGAACATAAGCCTTGAACGACAAACAACGACAGCTGCACGTCGACTCGTGACAGCGATGACGACATTTTGAGCACAAGCCAACGTGATCGATTCATGTAGGATAAGCCGAGCCTGTCAAATCCTATCGATCATGCACAAGTGAACTAGAATAGTACATGTTCTAGTTCGCTACAATGCACACAAATAAGCTGACTTTCATTTCCTCGCCGCTTCTGACGAATAGGCGTGGTGCTGACGATACGTACTCCCGACGGTACGGAAGCAGACGCGATCGAGCCCGCGCGCTACTTGCTGCCTGGCGCTTTTACTTATATATTGTTATCAACTGCGGCTGTTTCTCGCGGTCGACGTCTCCAGCGGAAGTGCACTGGGGACATTCGACGCCGGATGCGCCAAATTGGGACCAATTCCGCAACGAGGCCGCCGTTGTTGCGCACAGCGACGCGTTGATTAGTTAGGCCTAATTGAGGCGCGGCCGCGAGGGCATCATTTGGCGTGTACGTGTCGTTAGAGTGTGTATGTGGGGAGGGGACGATGCTCATGCAGTCAATAAAAGCAGGTAAAATAAATAAAAACAAGCTGCTAGCAACGAAATTGATACGAACCTTCGAAAGCTCAGCGCGAACAAGAAACACACAACAGCATCACAAATAAGTGCTAATATATATATATATATATATATATATAATATATATATATATATATATATATATATATATATATATATATATATATATATATTATATATATATATAAACAGCTACCAATAGGCGGTAGCTGTTTGACCAATACAACATCTATTGGCCCAATAAGACACGAGTACAACTTCTATTGGTCCAACAAGACACCAAGAGGCGGTGGCTATTGGTCTCTATTGGTACCAATAGAATTCTTATACACCCAATACAGCTCCAAGAGATTTCCTATAGAACCAATAGCGATTTTTATTGGACAAATAGAAAACTCTATTGGTATTTTTGCTAGGGGTAGCACCATTTTAACAACTCCCAGAGGAAATTGTGCATGTAAGAACGATGAACCAACATGCCCAAATCGGAGTTACTGATGCGAATCATCGAGGTGGAAAACAAATAAGTGAGAAGGTGCTTGATTTAAATGGTGGCAAACCGTTGCTATATCGTTTCGCTGGAAAAACAGCGAGGATGGTAGATGCACAAAGACAAGTAAATTTAGAATGCGTATTATTCATGCTGAAAAAAGCCCACTTAATTGAATAAAATATAAACACAAACACGACAACACGGGCCGCCAGTGTTGTTGTGGTGTGTTATTCTTTTCTTTGTTTTTATGAAAGAAGGAGCTTTTTTTAAGGGCTCGTTTCATTGGTGATACAACCTTAATAAAAACTGACAGATATTGAAGCCAAGAAAGGCATTGATATAAATGTGAAGAAAGTAAAGTGGACGAAAAGGCAACTTGCCGCCATCAGGGACCCAACCTGCAACTTTTGGATAACATGCCCGATGCTCTACCACTTGAGGTACGGTGGTGGTCATCCTTTCGCCCACAATGTCGGGTATTTAAGAGCATCGGCTAATAAAGTTTTCTTTTTCGACGAATTTTCTTTTTGACCTGCTCGTGTACCTGTTTACTGATGTCAGTTCCTTGACGGAAATGACGTGAGCTAATTCTGGAGGATCGAATTCTGCTTACCATTCTGACTGGCATGAGTTCATGCACGAAGGTCTGAGGTCTGTGGGAGCACCTTATAATTATCCAACCGCAGCCTTTGGGAAACGGTGCAGCAGGCGCCATTGGCAGTGGTGAAATAGGTACAAGCGCATTTCCGGCCCTGTGATTATCAGAATGAAATTTTGCTTGTGGGGGCACCTACCTAATGAAAAGTTTGTGGCATGAGATACACTTCCAAACTTCTCTAAAGCAAGAATTCTCTTATTAATACTACTGGCTTTTCCTTTTCAGTTTCAGAGTGTTTTTAGTATGGGCTAGATTATGACAATTAATGCTTGATCAAAGTGCTCAACGAGCATAATATTTGGTTGCATGCAGGAATTTCACGTGGCCTATGTCTTCATCAAGATGGCCAACTCCCCTCGGCCGGGTGTATGGGTTCTGGAGCGGTCAACTGACAATGGCAAGACCTACAAAGCCTGGCAATACTTTGCCGACAGCATTGATGACTGCAGGGCCATCTTCGGACAAGATGTAGAAGACTCCATCAAGCGTGATGACTCTGTCATTTGTGAGACAAAGTTCTCCAAGGTGGTGCCCCTTGAGGGTGGAGAGGCAAGTATTTTCACGTTGCTGGTACTTTACCTAAACCACAAAAAGGGAACCAATTATCAGATATGTATTTTCAACTGCATGTTGTAAGTAAACATGGAATGTAACTTTCTTTTCATGCAGTTTCAAGATACATATACACCATTTAGAATTCATATTATAAGAAAGCAACATATATTGGGCCCGTTCAGACTCTTCCAAAGGGGCCCTGCAACACTTTTCCAAGTGATTCTCAAATTGACTGCCATAAAAATTTTTAGAATCCATCAAGTACGAGCGGAGTTACAGAGATTTGTCGCACGCTGTAATTGCTTTCTCTCTTCTCTTGCCCCGACAAGCACGCTGGAAGCTAAGCAGGGAGGGATGGCAAAAGAAGTTACGTCACGTGCGTCGTGACCTTGAGCAGGGGCGGAGGCAGAAATTTTGTTTGGGGGTGGGGGCCGGCCAGGTCGATGTGGCCGACTGTCATTTTGTGTTCTGTATGCCATGTTATGGTATGATGAACTTTATTCGGGTTCTGAAGATCAACCCTAGGTTGACGCAGGCGGCTCCCACTTCATGGCAAAAAAAATTCAGGGGGAAGGGGGCCACGGACCCAGTGTGCCACCCCCTGGCTGGGAACTGACCTTGAGCACATTTTTTTTTTCCTCGACCGTGCGGCTTATTTTCAGGGTGATCGCGAGCACGTGGTGCCCTCTCGTGGCAGCCTCGGTAACTATGCAGTTCACGATGATAAAACCAGCCAATGGCCGTGAATTTGGGTATGTGGTGCGGCCATTTGGGTATATGGCATCATTTGTAGAAGAGGAGGGAACGATTTCTAGCTAACTTTCAAAATTAATTGTAAATTCCAGAACGCGTGCTGCGCTATGATGTTTGGCTCGCGTGTTCTCAGTGGCCTCGACTACTGATCAGCCGCGCTTTCCGACCATGCTAAAAAAAGTGTTGCAGGGCCCCTTTAATTTATGCACTGCAGCAGGACTTCCCTAGAAATCTGCTGCTGTGTTTCACATACAGGATGTTTCAAGAAATGTGTCCGAAAATCCTTAGAAATAAGGAAAATGAGATATTTTCCCTCTGTCTTCATAATTACTTTTTTTACGACAGGAATTAAAGAAACTAAGTTAATTAACTTTTTAATTAGTGAAGACAGCATGGTCGTGTCAAGGGGAAAATTGCAGCCCTTCTTGCGAAGAGCCTGTTGCCGCTTTCAGATTGCACAATAGCAGTTGCTGACAATTATTCGCGAATAATGAAATCTGACAAATTTTCGCCGGCGAAACTGAAATCGAAACTCGGAAGAGCGCAATTGCAACTCTAATTGCCATACTCTTCTGAGACATCCAGAATGATGCGAGCGCCGTTGTACCAACCATCGATTGACTTAATCGCTTCGTGGCTGTGTGGATTTCGTTTGCGGTTAGACCACGTATGCCGCACGTACGTTAACAAATGCAGAACTAGCACCACTGCAATCACCGCCGTGAATAGTGGCGTCATTCTGGTCGTGCGTCTGCTAGTTTATGCTCATCGCAGCTACAGTTTTGGTTTCGCTGGTGAATTTGATTAAATTTCATTGCTCCGCAATAATTGCCAGAGGCCGATTTCTCAATATCTCAAAACGGCAGTGGTCTTTTCGCAGGAAGGACAGCAATGCTCCCATTCAACCCGACCACCTGTCTCAGCTAAATAAAAAGTCAATTAATTAACTTTAGTTAATTGATGTAATTGCTGTGTCTATAGTCATATTAAGATGTCTCCCACCACAGAAAAAGTAATTATGAAGGCGCGCGGCGAGCAAATATTACATTTCCCTTATTTTTGATGAGTTTAGGACACATTTCTTGAAACACATATATACTTGTACACAAGCTTTGTCTCTTGTTCCGGACCAAGTACAGTAGACTCATGATAATTCAACTTATGATAATTCACACTTTCGGTTAATTCAAACAAACTTCAAAATTTTGTTTGGCCCGGCAGTATGTTTTCAGCTGCTCCATCGTGTTAATTCGGTTAATTCACACGTCTCGGTAGTCGTGCTGGAATATATGCTCCCTAGCAATCCCTTGTTGTTTGAGGAAGAAAGGAGAAAAAAAGAGAGACAATCTGGCCTTCATCTGTCACGTGCGAAATGCTTACGTCACTTTCGCCGCAGTACAGTGGTGTCATGCGGAAAAGCGCATAAAGATTGTGAAGGGGCTACTTGTCACGTGACATATTTTGCCCCTTAATTACACACGTGTGCACGCCTCATGTAATAACTAGTACCAATATGATTGCGCTGACTCTAAAGACATTACTGGCAATTAGTGAGAACTGTCTATGACGTTGAAAATAAAAACGTTCGCCTGTTTTTTTTTGGCGCGTACCCACCACCCCCTACCCCCCTTTACGAATCTCCCGAATTTTAAGCTCCCCATGTTGGCTTGCTAGTGTTTAGCACGGAACCATGTTGGTACGGACTGCCATGTTGAGCCCATGTTGGCACGGACCATACTTTTTTTTTTTCGTATAACACAAAATATGCATAAATTTCGAAGCTAAAGTCGAGGTGCGGGTGTTCAAGTTGGCTTCACCGCACTACTTTACGGTAATGCAAAGAAGGTCACTTTACGCCATTACACGGGGATTTTACTTTCTTAATTGCATTTTTTATGGTTTGTCATTGTGGGTGCGGCTTATATGCAGGGCAGGTTATACGTGGGAAAATACGGTATGTACGTATTTGTGAATGTCTGATGACAATGTTTCGTGTGAGAGCACAATTTGGTATGTTGTTCCGGGTCATATTTATGAGAACTTCCGATAATTCAAACAATATCCTTGGGTCTCTTCGAACTTGAATTATCGAGAGTCTACAGTACTTAATAATATACAGCATTGCAATCGAACCCATCTAAACAATATTCATCTGCCGCCAAAATTTCTTTGTTACTGAACTGGGTTACACGAAAAAAAAAAAAAAAGGGCGGGGGTGCGGAGTAGAGGGTCCATGGCATTTAAAGTTTTATGATGGCAGAATGATTGAGCTCTTCCTTCTGGCTTTGGATTGTGTTGGCTTGTTTAAATCGATAGCCCAGCCGCCTCAGCCACACTAGCTAGGTGGGAAGGTGCACACTCTTCTGATGATGTGGTTTTTGAAGAGGAGCAGTATATGCTTGTGCGAATAGTAAATTTTAGGTCCGAAGCGAATTCGAAGCGAATAGTGACTTGGTCGAAGCGAATTTCGGAGCGAGTTCGAATAGTTTGTATCACATGTGATAGAAAAATGAACATATTTGTCATGACCCAACTAACCAGCGCAATATTTTTGAAGTTGAAACAAGGCATATGCATATGTCATTCTTTTTGGCTCAAAGGGAAGTGGAAGCAACTTTGAGTCGTAGCAGGATTAGACTTTCGGTATGCAAGTGATAACCTATAAAATATGTTACGTTTTAAAATTTACTATACTTATAGCATATAAGCCGGTATAACAAGATTTTACAATTAAAAAATGGTGAATCGATGTGAGGGTAATACAGTAAAACCTCATTCATTCGAACTCTGTTATTTCGAAATCCCGCATGGTTTGAAGGATTTCTGCGGCCCCCTTATTTTGCAATGTAAATTTGAGTGGGTAATTTGAAGCGGCGGTCAGTACCAGCCCGGTTAAATCGAAAACTTTGTGTGCCATGTGCCAATTCCCGATCCCGATTTAGCCGCAAATCCGCAGAAACGATGGCCCTTAGGAGCCACAAGGCAATGCAATGTAGCGATACTAATGGGTTACAAGTGAAGCATCCCAGCCTCGCTGCTGCCAGCGCAAGAAAAAAAACAAAAAACAAAACAAGAGGTCTCGTGATCAACTGAAATGTGCGCCTGCGGGAAAGACGTGCTTCACTGCAACACAGCGGTGCCCCGCGGGCAGCATGACGCATGCTTCTCGCAACGTCAGCGCGTCATGATTTACCCATTCTTTCTGGGAAAATATATACATTAATAAAGGGCGGTCTGACGGAATTCGTAACGTATGCAAACCTCCGATTGGTGGTTGCTCCGGCAATTTGGGCACTTGCACTGTTGGCGGAGTACTTGCCTGCAACGCCTACTTCGAAAACTCAGTTCAAAAATTTCAGTGATCATCTTTTCCACCCAGAAAACATGGCGAATTCCGTCACACTGGTCATTATTAAATTATTTATTTTAACAGAAAGAATGGGCGAATGGTCGCATCATGACGCGCTGACGCTGCGAGGAGCAGGTGGCACGCTGCTTGCGTGTCACCACTGTGTTGCAGCGAAGCATGTTTTTTTTTCCCGCAGGTGCGCATTACAGTTGGCCACGAGACCGTTTTTGTTTTTCTTTTTTTCTTTCTTGCGCTGGCAGCAGCGAGGCCCACCGTTTCCCCAGTTTAGCGGCAAAACTGGGGCCAGGTATTGCTGGAAAACATAACCTTTATAGCCGCAAACTAGCAGGCACAGCAAACGACCACCTCTAATTACTTCCGGGTGATTCCACGTAAGATCGAACAAACGATGGCTGGTCGACCTCTCAAATTTATTTCAAAATTTTATATATTATTGCCTGATGAGTGGAAAGAAGAGATCCGCAATTTGTTTTGCCGCCAAAAATTTTTTCGAACCACAGAAAATCAATAATGACGAAGAGGTGGAGTGTAGCGCTCATCCGCTCTGCTGTTTTGGCCAACTTTCGTTGTGAATTGCACAAACCATATTAAAGTTAGGTAGCTGAAATTTATTTACCTAAATATATGCATGTTTTTGCTTCTTCTCAGGTTTTTAGTTTTTATGTGTAGTGTAGATGTTTTTATAAAAAACCTCAAAAATGGCCCAATCGGCAAAATTTCCTTTACTTGAAGGTCTTTATCTCAAAAACCCTTGTAGCAGAGCGACAAAAATTCTGCATTACGTTCTTCGCATTCTTATCTACCAAACTGCCAAATCTTGTATTATATAATTTTCAGTAAAGAGATATGATCGGGCTAAGTTCTAAAAAACACCGAAAATGAAAACTTCTGACGACAATTAAAAAAAAAACCCATTTTTTAAATTTCTTAAACTTTGTCCACTTATTCTCCTCCACATCAGCTTCAATCATTAAAACATGTTGCATAATGTCGTTGCACTAAAAATACGGCCCCTCCAATAAGACCCTTAGGCAAGGAGTGGCAATTCAGACTTCTTGCCCAGCAAGTGTATAAAATGCAGGCAGGATTGAATTTCCTTTTATTAAAAGACCAGCAGTACCAAAAATGTGTCGACAGCACTGAAAACGTTAATTTTGAAATTATTTGGTCACTGCAGCGGCCACAAGCGCGGAGCTACCGAGTAGGCGCGCGCGCACCCAAGATGCTCGTTGTAAGAGACGGCGCAGTGAGAGCCCGTTCTCGCGTCCCCAGACCGATTGAGTTCGAAACAGCAACACCTCTCGTGTGACTTGAACGCACGTGCACTGGAGCTTCGCTATTCTATCCGCCCTCTGTTCGCATCTCAGCTAGGCGCTGATAACACGGCGGAGATGGAAGCAAGATGAAAACTCTATAAGGGAGCTATGAGCTCTCGCTTCACGCACGCTGCTGCCACGGAAACTGCGCTGCGCCAATTGCGATCAGTGGAAAGCATGAACGTGGCGCTCCAGTGGCAAAGCAAAATGTGGATTGTCAAGGAAAAAAGCAAAACTATCGGTAACCGGATGCGCTTGTCTATATTAGATGTCGGCAGCAGACGGCATGAACTTGCCGCGCGTTCGGTGCGCTGTCACACTTCATCGGCGCGGATAGTTCTTGTGCTTTGCTCTTACTCTACTCCTCCTGTGCGTCTCATGACGAGAAAGTATAGCTCTGAATGAGTCTATTGTGGAGATACCTTTCGAAGCACAAGAAGCTTAAAGGAGTACTGACACGAATTTAAAAAAAATTCGGATTGTTGCGCTAAATAAAAATACTGGTGTCGAGAAACCTAAAACGACTATTGTGGTGCCTGGGAATGCATCCTATATATTTTATTAGCGCCACCTTAAAAAGACACTTTCGGTTTCGATATCGAGGGGGTGGGCTTCTCAGTGTTTTTATAGCAGGTGACGTCACGGAGATACAGAAATTGCGGACGTACTAGCGGGAAATCCGTCATCTGCTCGTGGTGCAATAGACAACGGTGAGGAATTGTCGTCCAGTGACCCATGACATGTGATTTCTACGATTTAGGCGCATGCAGGACGCAGAACTCGCGAACTCGGAGGAACTGTCTTGACTTGTCGGGGTAATGTCCTTGCAGTGTGGGGCTTGCAGAGCTCAGCGACGAAACTTCAAAGTCAAACTAACTATTTTATACGTGTTCTCCGCCCAGTGGTGGCAGCGTGGACACTGCATACCAACGAAGCAAAAAATGGTCCCTTTTGCGATGTCTCAAAATCGTGTCAGTATTCCTTTAATTATTGCAAAGAAGCCAAAATTCGCAGAGTTACCGACCTAGGCATATACGCTTTGAAGGAACGTTTAACGCCGAAAGATCAGTGACTGTCAGTGAGACGGACTACATGTGCTACGCGTGCTTTTGCTACCACTGCAATGAAAGATCTTCACGGAACGCACAGTTAACGATGACATCTTATGCCCCCTGAAAAAGAAATCGACGTCTTTAACCATATCACTGCGACTACCGCTGCACGTGCGTTCAAGTCACCCGAGAGGTGTTGCTGTTTCGAACTCAATCGGTCTGAGGACGCAAAAACGAGCTCTCACTGCGCCGTCTTACAACGAACATCTCGGGTGCGCGCGCCTACTCGGTAGCCGCGCGCTCGTGGCCGCTGCAGTGACCAAATATTTTCAAATTAACGTCTTCAGTGCCAGCGACACCTTTTTAGGTATCTTGGCCTTTTAATAAAAAGAAATTCAATCCTGCCTGCATTTTTACACTTGCCGGGCAAGAAGTCGGAATTGCCATCCTTGCCTAAGGGTCTTGGAGGGGCCGTAAACTATTAGTGCAACGACATTATGCAACATGTTTTTAATGATTGTGAAAGCTGATGTGAAGGAGAATAAGTGGACAAAGTTTAAGAAATTTAAAAAATGGGGTTTTTTTTTTAATTGTCGTCAGAAGTTCTCATTGTTCGGGTTTTCTGAACTTAGCCGATCATATCTTTACTGAAAAGTTATATAAATACAAGATTTGGCAGTTGGTAGATAAGCATGCGAAGAACGTAATGCAGAATTTTGTCGCTCTGCTACAAGGCTTTTGAGATAAAGACCTTCAAAGTAAAGGAAATTTTGCCGATTGGGCCATTTTTGAGGTTTTTTATAAAAACATCTACACTACACATAAAAAACTAAAAGTACCTGAGCAGAAGCAAAAAACATGTATGTATTTAGGTAAATAAATTTCAGCTACCTAACTTTAATTATTTTGTGCAATTCATAACGAAAGTTGGCCAAAACAGCAGAGCGGATGAGCGCTCCACTCCACCTCTTCGTCATTATTGATTCCTGTGGTTCGAAAAAATTTTTGGCGGCAAAACAAATTGTGGATCTCTTCTTTCCACTCATCAGGCAATAATATATAAAATTTTGAAATAAATTTGAGAGGTCGACCAGCCATCGTTTGTTCGATCTTACGTGGAATCACCCTTCCAGTAATTCAAAGTTCCTTGCATCCCGTTTTTTGTATGTTTGGTTAATTCGAAAACCCGCTTAATTGGATTTTTCACAGTACCAGTGACTGAATTAACGAGGTTTTACTGCATGTTCATTTAACGTTGAAGTGGAGCTTCGCGGCAGTGCGGATTTCTTCTGGGAAGATGTATTCACGGTACAGCACACCTCCACTGCAGTGAAACCACCTTTACAGGGGTTACCTGCGGTTTATATGTCTATTCGTTCATTTCGAATACTTCGGAATTTCCTAGAATTTAAATTCGTTTCAAAGCGAATTCGAATACTGTAATATTCGTTCGAATATTCGAAGCGCTCGAATATTCGCACAAGCCTGGAATATAGTGCTGGAATATGATGCTATGTTCTGCGGCTCTTGTGGGAACACGGCTCACTGCCAACATGTACTCTCCTGCCTCCTGCTGACTTCCTTGCACGATTTGTGTTTTAATGCCATTGTTGGTATGAGATGTTTGCAGCTTACCAGATTCCCTCTTTACCATATCACTTATGCAGATGGTCATCTCCCTTCTGAATGGCCGTCCAAGCGCAGATAACTTCACCTATTCACCTGTGCTGCAAGAATGGACTAAAGCAACCAACGTACGAATGCGCCTCTTGCGAACGAAGACACTTCTCGGTCACCTGATGTCAGTTGAACGTCAAGACCCCACAGTCACAAGGAGGGTGTGTAACATTGAAGATCTTTATGAATGGTTGCAGCATGTATTAGTGTGACACATATACCCTCGCCTTTAAAACAGTGTTTCAAATATACGCTTATAACAAATCTTTGGGCATAACGAATCTTTTTTCACGTCAGATGCGACTAGATTATAACGTTGTTTGACTGTATTAGTAATATGTTATTTAAGCTGTATTTGATATTAAAAGCTATTTTATATCTGATGTGTGCCCTGCATAAGCTTTCCTCAGTTGTGGCTTTACTGTTGCAATTTATTTGCCACTTTCTCTCACTGGCTTCTCTGATTACAGCAACTCGCTCTATTGCTCCTTATTTTTGGTTAGGATAACCTAATCCTATCGATACTTGTCTGTCACAGTACTTCTACAGTATCAAGGATATCAACATTGGTGGCCGGTGCGTGTGCAACGGACATGCTGACACTTGCGACATCACCGACCCAGCAAACACATACAAGCTCAATTGCCGGTGCCAGCACCACACGTGTGGACACCAGTGCGAGCAGTGCTGCTCTGGATTCATGCAGAAAAAGTGGCAGAGAGCCAGCGTTGACAACCCCAACGTCTGTGAACGTATGTGCACACTTGTCGTAATCATGAGGAAATTTTTTTTATGGTTTCATAAAACCTTACATATATTTGTTGCTGTTGTGATATTGTAGAAGCATGCCCAGAACCTGGTGACAGTGTGATATCTAGCGGCACTGTGGCTAGCCTGAATAAACATTGTATTTTTCTTTTCAGAAGAATTTGTTGCAAGGTGTCGAATGTTAACAGTGATATAATCTTCACAAACCTTTTGTTTTTTTTGCTTCTTCTATTATTTTTTTGTTTTTGCTTAGAAAAGTTGTTTTTATGAGCCAGTATTTGTAGTATAACCTTAATATGGTGTTATATGGTGCCACAATTCATGCTACTATCTTTTCTGTATCTCTGGTATCATGGCACTATGGCAATGGCAGGGAATTTTCGCCAGGCAATAATTTTCCATTACCAGTGAAAAGGTAGTAGAAAGAATTTCTGGTGCACGTTTATGGCCATATAAGGGTCACATGATAAAGCTTGTAAAGTGTGACATTTTTGTGAAAATTTCTGATGATTCTTGTTTCTTAGTAGTTCTCTTTGCAGTTATTCAACTTAATGAGGAAACCGCGCTTTTTTTGCTGTTATGCAGCCTGCAACTGCTTTGGACACTCGGAAGACTGCTACTATGATGAAAAGGTGGATGAACAGCAGCTCAGTTTGAACATCCATGGCATTTATGACGGAGGCGGAGTGTGCCGCAACTGCCAGCACAATACAGAAGGCATAAACTGCAACAAATGCAAGCCTGGCTTTTATCGACCCTACAACAAGCCCTTGAATGACACTAACGTCTGCCAACGTATGTATTTGTTGTGTTGTATGCACATAGCAAACTACTCAGCACGGTCTTATAGTCCATGAATCTAAGGAGTGTATCTAATAACACATTGAAGGCTTGAATACTAGTGATCTTACATGTGGTTAATAATTATGGCTTACAATTATGGTGTTTGTGGAAATAGCATTAGATATCAAAACTCGCTTGGTTTTGCTGTTTAGCTGGAGTAACTGTTGGTTTATGATGCAGTAGTCTGGTCTTCTGGTCTTATTAGCAGCTTACACAGTGGGCTGCTGATGTAGTTTGCATGTGTTGAATAGGTAACGTTGGTAAAGCTATATCTGAATAACTTTCTGTTACTGTACCTAGCTGAAGAGACAGATACATTGAGGACTTGCAAGTTCTCAGTATGTATGCAGAAAAAGAGCAGTATAATATTGCATAGCTTGTGTTATGAAGCATTAGGTTGTTGATCTTTAAGTAAAAGACCTGCAATGCTTAATAGCTGGGTGAAAATTTTGCATGAGAAGTGCTGAGTGAATGTGGTATATGTTTCCTGTGCTGTGCAGCATGCCAGTGTGACCTGACGTATTCCTCGGGCAACTGCTCAGAAGGGTCGGGCCAGTGTGAGTGTCGGCCAGAATTTTTGCCACCAAACTGTGACCAGTGCAATGTGGGCTACTATGGCTACCCATCCTGCCGCCCTTGTGACTGTCACGCAGAAGGCACTCAGGGTCGTGTCTGTCAGGTCAGTGGAGATGGTGCTGCTAGAGACATTCATACAGGGTTCGTTGGATTCACCTGCACCACTCAAAACTGGTTCACGATGGGGCACAGTAAGTTCAGAAATTGTGCAGCTCGAGTTCAGTGGTGCACGCCTTATGCTTTGTCCACTTAATGTGCTCCATTTGGCTAAGTTTGAGAGGTCACAAACTTCACATAGGGTTGGCTTCCGAGATGCAAACATGTCCCGTGTTCCAAAGACGCAGCAGGTGCACATCAGGGCTGTTTGAACAGCACCTGCACCCATGTCCTATGCCACCTGCTGTGCTGCTTCTTTATGCCCACACGTTTGAACCAAACAGGTACTGACAGCAGGGAAGGTGTGGGAAAACAGTGAACCAGCCCTGCCCCTTTCCTATGGCTATTGAAATGAATGGCAGGGTTTTGAGAACTGCATTGCTTCACCTCTGAAATGAATGGCATGGTTGAGCACCTTGTGAACTGGTTCAGGTGGTACACGTGAATGAAACTAACTTACAGTTCAAGATCTACAGTTTAGACCATGTTTAGTTCTAGTATTCAGGTGCAGTGAACTTGAACATGTCCTTCATGCGTGATTTTCTCATGTTGCAGTCAACACTGACCACATCACATGCATAGCTGGCGGTAGGGCTGTTTTACTCTCTCCGGATTGTCCCTAGGAATTGGAGTACTACATGTAAAGAATCAGCACCCTTTTATCAATATTCCAATGTTACAGTATCCTAGAGCTCTTTTATGAAAGGAAATTATCTGTGATATTAATATACCATTTGAAAAATGATGCGGTTACTGGAATGTCTTCTGCAGACAGAATCTTTATTTTCGGAAAGAACTAATTAACCAAAAACTACATGGCTGTATCAAGCATTCATATGCTACCACGTTTTAGTAATGAGGTTGGAAGTCTTCAGCTCATGACACTTCTTCTTTTCCACCTTCTAAAGGATCGGTAAGCATAACAAGTCATCTTTTGCTTTACGATTTATTTTTTCCAGGTGAACGGAGGCCAGTGTCCATGCCGCCCTTACTATGAGGGAAAGAACTGCGATCGCTGTGCTCCCGGCTACTATGGTTTTCCAAACTGCAAACGTGAGTTAAATATAGGCCTTTTGATAGCACCAAAAAGGAGAGCTGTGCAAATAGCAAAATTTTGGGTGCGAAGCGAATTCGAATATTGAAGTGTGAGTGCAAATTGAATCGAATATTTTTCGAATATTTCTCGAATATTTCTCGAATACTTCGAAGCGAAATTGCAGAAAAGAAAAAAGTTAGAAAGGATTCCTAAGCATATTCTTATGAGATAGCAACATGGAAGTGTTTCCTTTCGTTAGGTTGATGAAGCGCTGGGGGGGTGGTGTTTCATAGTTGTCTTATCAAGAATGAGGCAATGTAGAGGCCGAATTGTATTTATGTAGATGATTTCGTGCAACCAAAGTGTTGCTGACAACACTTTACACATGATCGGCAAAGATGCCATTTCCTCAGCCTCTCCTCCTCTTTCAACTTCTGTGGAAGCCCAACTGATGTGGCAGACGAGGGTGTGCTCCCTTCAAGTCCGGAGTTCCAAATCTGCCTCGTAGACGTCGATATATAAGAACATCTGAAATTTTGGATGCTAAAAAGCTTCGGCGTTCGATTTTTTGGACTTCCTGCCCAAATTTCAGGTCCAAAACAGCATTAATTGAGCCCCCAACTCTGCCACATCTTTCATCTCCATGTTGGAACCAGCGTTTTCTTGAGTTCTTACATTTGCGACCGTAGCAGAGCTTGAAAGGCAGCTTCGCCGCAATACGGGGCTGTGATGAGGTGAAGCATATTGAAAATCTAGGGACCACTTTCAATCGGACTTTGGCTGTCTCTTGACTAAGTTCGACCGTAACGGAGCTTGAAAGGCAGCTTTGCCGCAATACGAGAGTGTAATCAGGTGAAGCGTATTAAAAATTTGAAGGGATCACTTTTAATTGGACGTTGACTGTATTTGTCTTTGGGAAGTTCGGATAGTAAAATTCCAGTGCGAGTCGAATTGAATAGCAAACACTATTCGAAAAATATTCGAAATTTCGAATATTCACACACCCCTACCGAAAAGACAACTTAGATGAGACATTAGTGTGAGCTGCTTCTTTAAAACCACTTAGATTAAGGGAAACTTTGTGACATAATTTCATGTGAAAGAGATAACTGCAAGGAGGCATGCTCAAAGCAAACCACCGTCATCAGTGATGTACATATTTTTTAGTATGTGTTATTCTGTAGCATTTATTCTTATTTTACACTCATTTTGCATGTATATTTTTTAAGCTGTGTCTCAGCTGTGTCTAAACTATTTTTCATTGATTTGCCATGTGTAAATTGTCTTTGCACATTCATACTGGTACACTGATGTCCTTACCCATCAACACGCAGCCTGCGACTGTGACCCGACGGCTGCCTTGGGCAGAACCTGTAACGACAGCACAGGGCAGTGCCAGTGCCGCAACAGCTATGGAGGTCGTCAATGCTTGGAGTGCCAAGTGGGCTTTTACGACTACCCATCTTGCAAATGTGAGACACTTGCACACAGTACTGGATGTGACACTATTGTATTGTCAGTTTACATTGAGCTTGTGCTGAAATTCGCATGTCACCCAGGGTGTAGTGTGTTGTGTATCTTGCCTTGTGGCACTGCGTCTTTGTGTGCACGGAATTGCACAAGCAGATCAGGTACGACGACAGAGGAGCCAAAGATGTAGCTCTATGTTATTACCTTGCTCACCAATCATAAAGTTTATTGATTGTCTGTGAAGCCCTTGACTGCATCACAATATGTTGCTCATTGTCACTAAGGCACACCACACTTTTACAGGCATCGAAAGCAAGATTGTGTGATAATGTGTTTTTTCTGCACATAATTTTTTGTGCCTATGATACACTGAACCTTGTTACAATAATATTGCATCAGACACAAAAATAACTTCCTTTTTTTAATTCATTATAATCATGCATGCTGATAAAAAAAGTAAAAAGCTTAAAAACATGTTATAGTTATTTTGGTTAGACTGTATAAGCAATTAATTTCAGCGTTTGTTATAGTTTGGTTCTACTGTAAAGAATATTATCAGCTCTACAAAATATAAGTTGCTTCCAACAACACAAATATGCAGCTAAGCCACATTTCTTGCTTTTTTTTATTTTCAGAATATTACAGACTGGAATTTGTTGTAAAATGTCCCAAAAGTTTTGTTATGTTACTTTGATGAAATAATTTGCTGATTTTTATTCTTTCTTTTGATTGTCCATGCTTTCATTGTCTGGAATCATACAGGATCTGCATGGCATAATTTTTAATAAACAATGCGAAAAGAATTACATCTAAATATTGTGTAAATTAACTATAAATGGTAACCCCCACGTGGTTCCTTTCATGTTTTTTCCCACATGAGTTGTGAACTAATTTCCTATAGCACTATATTTATTAAGGCATCTAAATAAAGAAAATTGCATTTTCTTGACATTTTACACAATACTGATAACCACTGTGTCATTGTTACTAATGCCATGTTGGTGACTGCTGATGCAGTGTGTGCCTGTGACACGACGGGCACTTTGGATGATGTTTGCAACAACCAGACTGGCCAGTGCCTGTGCAAGCCGGAATACGGAGGCGCACGTTGCGACCAGTGTGCACCAGGATACTATGGCTTCCCCAACTGCATTCGTGAGTGGCCTTTGAGCAGCGGGGAGTGCCATGGACCGTTATCGTGCAGCCATCCAGTTGTGTCAGCGATAAGTTTTGCAAAATGGTTTTTGAGGATACTAATATCCTTATAATTGACCTCATCAAAAAAAACGGTATCAACATTTTTTTTCTTTCCTGACCCAAATTCACTTGAATCTGAATGATCGCAGATTGAACATAGGTCGAGTAGCTGGCACAAAGCATCTTAGTGGCAGTAAGCTTGCAGATTTTCTGTCAAATCATTATCTTATAGCTATAGCTTTGAAGACAGCTGTGTGGTAGTTGGCACCATTTACAATTGCACAGATGTGAACTTATGTGACAGATAAAATGAAACAAATCATTACAAAAATATGAGGTGTTAACCACAAAAGTGACTTCTTGGAAATTGGGGGTCTTGAAGTTCATTTTGTTTTTTCACCCACAGTATACTTGAATCTGAAAAAACATTAATTTTGACCTGTAGTAAGTACTGACCATGAAATAACGAACTTGTAGTCAGGTCTGGTGATGCATGTAATGAATGTGCTTCGGGCATATCACTCGGTGTTCTTTGCAAAACCCAAGCATTTCTCGTTTCGTCTCGTCTTATAGCGCTCTTTCCTGCATATAATCTCTCTGTGTTTTTGTGCAGCTTGTGAATGTGACCCTAAGGGCTCCCTTAGTGAAGTCTGTGATGCCTCTGGAAAATGCCCCTGCCTGGCTAGTTTCACTGGACTTCAGTGTGACCAATGCGCACCTGGATATTTTTCTTATCCCGAATGCCACCGTAAGTCTGCATTTAATGAGTGTGTTCAACTCAGCTACCTATAAGTCAAGCCTCGACGTAACGAACACTGATATAACAAATTACCGGTTATTACAAAGCAATTGAAGAATAGTCTTGCCATAGATACAGTGCTACGAATATACGTTTATAACAAATTTTCGCATATAAAGAAGCCACTTTCGTGTCAGGTGCAACTTCGTTTTTATGAGGTTTGAGTGTAGAGGGGCATCTTTTCGGAACTGTTGCTAGACATTTGTGGTTTGACCAGCTTGTCCCCTGAAAATTTGTTGACTGGTGCACGCAGCCAGTGTGGTGATTACATTAATTTTATGTGAATCACAGCGCAGTATCTTTTTTTTTTGTGATTTTAGACAAAAGTGTTTGATATTCTTATGATGTTACATGTGGCTGAGATGATCACAATCTTAATTTGGGAGATAACATGCATTTCCAGTTTTCTGCCACTTTTCTGTCCTTTTAGTTTAATATGTTAAGTTGATGGCACTGTTTGCATAGGATACCATCTTACGCATATGGCAAAAAAGGCATCTTGGCTATGTGCCAATAACCTCTAACAGTGTGCTTAAATGTGGTCTTTACTGTGCGCTAGTTCCTGCACATGAATGAGAGGACAATTAACTTGAACGGGTGGAGCCTGTGGTGTGGAAGTTGCAAGCTACAACCTTTGTGTTGGGGCCTGCATGTAGCAGTGTGCATGTGTGGCCATGTCCACACACTCTGCTGGAGAATGCACTGGGACATTTGGGCTCTCCGTGCCATGTTTTACAGTAACGCTAGCTACTGAACCAACATACACAAAGCGCTCAAAATAAAAGGCAAAGGCATGAAAGGATTACTGGCATAGACACAATTGTGCAGCTTCACTTATGATTACATCTAGGGACGTGCATTCATGGGAATGCCTGCTGGTATGTTGTGGGCTTGTTGGAGCTTCGCACAACTTACTCGGCTCTCACTGGCACAGAAGCAATTCTTTTGATTCAGAAGTTTTGAAGTGGTATCTACCACATGTCACTGCCACAGGTTCAAGTAACCACCACGTGTACTTTCCTTTCTTACAGCGTGCGAGTGTGACACCTATGGTGCTGTCGGTGTCTCCTGTGGCAATGACGGCATATGCTTCTGCAAGTCGAATTTTGATGGAGACAAATGCAACAGCTGCAAGAAGGGTTTCTACAACTACCCACTCTGTGAAGGTACAGATCCTTGACAGTATTTTGTTCATTAAAAATACACAAACTCTCCTGCACATTTAATGTGACTAGCATCATTTGGGAATTTCATCCATTTCTTGGGATGTTTTTGTGTCACCTCTTTCATGCCAATTTGGCCCACTTGGCATGTGTCACTGGGTTCGTGACCAAATTGATAACAGAAACCATTGGATATGTGCGACTGGGCACGTGCAAAGAACAAACAATTTGAGTCGCAGGATATGTGAAACTGGTCATGTAATGCTAGATATGTGAGCATTCTTGTACAATTTATGACAGTGGGTATGTGCCACTGTGTAGTTGCCCAGAGGATAGATGAGCACAATGAGCAGCAGAAGTCAGTAACAGAAAACTTAAGAGGTCAGTGGTAGAGAAGTGAAAAAGTCATTCTGGAAAAAGAAGTAAAGTGAACAGAATGGGACCATTGCATAATGCTTTTCAGGGTTTCTGTGCTGATACAGGGATATAATGGATGCATCACTGTGTAGAAATTCACTTGCAAATCAAATGGATTTCATTTATTTAAAGTTCATCCATCATGTGCTTGTTTGCTCATCGTCATGCGCAATTTCTTATCAAAGTGAGGGTTTATTAAAAATAGCACAATTAAGCTGTTCATGGTAATTCATTTAAACTATTTATCATAAACAGAAATTTCTAAAATTAATACCTATATTCACCCACTTCTTGGCTCACCTTCCTGTGTGGGTAGGTGTCATTTAAGGTCGTCATCATCAGCAGCGTCAAGCAACGAGCGTTGAGCTACAAAGAAGTGAGGATGTTGATAACAGAAAATTAAGGTTGGTTGTGTAGAAGTGAAGAATTTGGCAATACAGTGTGCCACTAAATTGCTTCAATGCTAATCACATTAACATCGACATTCATTGCGACATGTACTTAATCTGTTGGAATTTATGACAATTGCTTAAGTACATGCTTAAGTTATGTGCGTTGATATATAAGTTGATAATAAAGGTTTACTTGTAGTGGAAAGCCCGCTTGGACCCCAATTTTTATCATTCATTAACAGCAGAACAGCTCCCACGGAAAAGAGACAGGCCTCCGAGTAGGCTGTGTGGACGCATTGTGTGCAAGGTTTCTTGAATATGCACTAGCTTTAAACACACACACACACACCCGCTGAAGGTCGACTTACATTTTACATTTGCGGACATTCGATGGTTGTCCATAATATCCAAAATAGACAACCCTTCGGACACCGAGCGGGTATCCGTGGTTACTTGGGTTGTAGGAAGTTAGTTGTATCATCGACTTGTTAATCATTGAGGTTTAGTTTGCTGATGTTGTGTTGCTCAGCTGAATTCATTTTACTCATTGCCTACTTGCATGTTTTTCTTTATATATACAGGCTGCAACTGCAACCCTGCTGGTATTCTGCCTACATTTGGTGGGTGTGGCAGCCTGACCAGTGGAGAGCTGTGCGAATGCAAGGAACGCGTCACGGGCCGAATCTGCGACCAGTGCCGCCCACTCTATTGGAGCCTCAAGCCAGCTAATCCTCAAGGCTGTGAAGGTTGGGACACCTACTTTGTTTATCAGTGATACGAGTGCCTACAGCATAGCGCTGTGGCTTGCATTTTACTGTGGACAAATGAATTGTAGATATAAGTATTCAATATACAGAACCAAGCTAGTTAAACACATCATATGGGCCCAACAGCAATATTCTTTTCTTCTGTGAAATGGATTTCCTCTATAAGCTCACGCTTCAAATAAGAGTAAACTTGCACTGCTGTGCATTTGGCTGCCAAAGATGGTTTAGGCATACAAGTCAAAATCACAATGACACCACATGAGGTGGCTAAAATAGAAATGGAACAAGTGCACAATAAGTTGTGGTGCTATATTTCAATGAAGATTATGGTGCCTGTGAGTTCTATGAATTGAGGTAACTGGCGCATGTTAATGCTGCCTTAAAATAACAAGTCAATGCGATACTCTGATGTTTACCTTTAATGACAGTCTAGTGTTAATCAAGAGAAATTACCGTGGCAAGTAACAATGTACAGCTGCTTCTTTAAAAAGGTTGCAGAGGAAAATTGAATGGGGCAGATCTTGAACAGAAAAGCTTGAGTGGGAAAATTTCTTGACACTGCGTTTAGTCATGCCTGTGGAGGTATGACATGGTACAGCTGTAAGAAAATAGGTATTTCCAAGACTTATTTCCACCTTGGAGGTTTCCTGTGATAATCAAGTGCTGTAGTTTCTAAAGAGTGGAGACAAGAAGTCTGTTGAGAACACCAGTGTTTTTTTGCAGAGTGTGAGTGTCACATTCCTGGCACTGTGGGCGGCCTCGGAGTAGGTGACGGACAGAGCGGTCAATGCCTGTGCAAGCCCAATGTGGGTCAGCGACAGTGCACAACTTGCATTGATGGCACTTTCACGCTGAGGGAGGACAACTTGCTTGGATGCCAAGGTAGGTTAGCATACAGCACATCCTAAACTGCAACTACAAATGGTTCAGGCGAATGAGGCAGAAAAATGGAGAAAACTCAGTCATCACTATGCACTAAGTAGTAGGTGGAGGAACTACATCGGCTCCATAAATGACGGTTGAAGGGCACTCATCTGTAAATGAAGGGCACTTAGCTCCGCGATTAGCTCCGGCAATGCGTCACGGAAGCTAATCATGGAGAACACTAGGCGCTCTTTGTACTTCTCCAACTCGTCGTCAGGTGCCACTAGGCCCTCAGCTCACAACGTTTGTGCTGCCACTCATGAGCATCGGATCATACATCAAGCTAAGGCGGCACCACTGTTCTGCTCAGTACAAACAAAGGCATATCTGCACGTCTTAAGTTTGAAAAGATTATAATAAAAAAGTGTACTGCATTTCAATGCTAAAATAGAGACAATTAATAGCGTACACCAGTAGAAGGTCACAAGAATTGCCATCAAGTGCATCTTCACTTTTTTGCTGCATGAGGTGCAAAAAGTAAGTTTGAGTGAAGAAATAAAAATATAAATTCACGTTTAACGAGAAAAACAGGGTTCATTTTAGACAATACAACAGACAATCTTTCCACTAGTGGGGTTATCTCAATTCGTGTTCTGAGCGTCTGTGTGTCCCTTTAATATGCTTCGATCAGGAAGCCAGCACTGGCAATTAGCTGCACAATGGCCTCAGTGATGGTGTGTCTGCTTTGCAGACTGTGGCTGTGACGTGGGCGGATCGGTGGGCAGCACATGTGATCAGCGGAACGGACAATGCCCTTGCCGTCCACGAATCACCGGCCGCCGTTGCTCAGAGCCTTTGCAGGCACACTACTTTCCCACATTGCACCAGCACAAGTACGAGGTGGAAGACGGCCATACACCAAGTGGGGTCAATGCCCGCTTTGATTTCGACGAGGCCCTGTTCCCAGGATTTTCATGGCGAGGCTATGCCATCTTCTCCAACATCCAGGTGACTGACTGACTTGCAGTACGTCAGGAGAGTTTGCAGGCGTGAGAATGAGGAATCAACACTGCCTATGTTGTGACACGGGGATCATAGGGCATACATTGTGTCTACCACTTCCATTCTTTGCCATGTTCATGATAAAGGAGTGTATCTTCTAACGTTGTATATCTTAGAAATGCATCTAAAGATTGTTTTTCACAAGCGTTACCTGTTGCTTAGCACGCCAAATCTGTCTTTATTTTTGGAAGCATCTTGCTGAGGTATTGAGAATAACATTTTAAAAATTAGGGTACATAGGTTTAACAAGGCAGCTGAACAACATGAAAGAAGCCCTGCTTTTCTCTTTAGCAGGATAACAGAACATGTTGTCCTGCGGAGAATATCACCATAGCTTATTAGGAGCAACTTCTGCTTCATGAATGAAAATGATTGGGGAACGAAGGCCTGTGTGTCAGATGAATGAAAATGTAGATCTGTTTTAGTTGAACACAGTAGTACATATGGTGTGTTGCTTGATTGTGCAAAACTCCATTTAGATCTGCAAGTAAAATGTATTATTTCTTATCTAGTTAAACAAACTAACTTGCCTTCCTAACAGTAGAGAAAGGAAAAACTTCCCCAAAGTAGCAACGGAATGCACAGCTGGGCTTAACACAACACATTCCTTGTGCGGAGCTAAACAGTGTTACAGCACAGTGCTTGCTTATCTTATCACCAGGAGCTTGTTTTCACTTGTATTGTTTCCCTTTTCAGAAAGAGATCCTGCTTGATCTGCGCATCCAGAAGCCAGGGCTATACCAGGTCATTGCACGCTATGTCAGCCTCAATGGTGACAATATGTACTCCAACATCACCTTCACTCCCGACTTTTACGGAGGTAAGACGTGTGTAAATTATCAATGACTCTTTTAGTGTACAGTTTCTGGGGTACTTTCCTTGCAGGATAAAAGAAATTACATTTTGTTGCAGTGAACCTTCGATTAGCTTAATTATTTTGCTGCGGACATCAGTGAGAAACCCCTATTAAGTATGCAGACTATGCACACCCACTTACATGGAAACAGCTCAGTACACAAAGATGAAAGAAATTCTGGGCAATGTAGTAAAGCAGTCGAGACAGATGAACGCCAGAGGGGGTATGGCTATAATAGGAGTGGTTGTTGAATATTATTTAAGGCATTTCACTGCTCATTGTCATTCAGCATGCTATGAATTGTTGGTGGTTTCTGCACAAACTTGTCTGTCCTCTCTAACCTATGTGGCATGTGCAGAGACCAAGCAGAGCGAGATTCTGATTCTGCCACCCAGCAGTGAGCCACGCTTCCAGGCTGTTGTTGGTCCTGACGGTGTAACTGCGCTACCGTTCGTGCTCAACCCTGGCCGCTGGACCCTGTCCATCAAGGCACAGAGGCCAGTGTTTATGGTATGTCCACACATTTGTAGATTGTTTTTGTGCTGCACGTGTTCATTGTCAAGAGTCTTTGTTACCAAATTATTGCCTCATTTCTTTCGCGTCCTCTAAGCTTGAGCCACAGTGAAGTGCCCGAGTACTTGTTACAAGCAAGCTGGATAAGCCTCGGGCTTTTATGCTTCAAGCTTTCTCCTCACTTTCTTGTTCAAGGAAGTTTATGGGAAAGGCAAAAGGTAGCGATGCTGGGCTAGTTGGTGTTGCGTGGTCTGAACTGAATGACATCGTGTACGACATGCACAATGTGAGAACGATGCCACAAGAGTTCGATGTAAAAGAAATGAACTGCAAAAGGGAGCAACATTGGGCTAGTTGGTGTTGCATGGTTATGGGAAGATGGAGGCTTGAGGTGATGAACAGTGGTGGAACAAGCAATGTTGCCAGAGCCAACAATTTGACAAGGGTACTTGCCTTTGTCCCCTTGTCGGAACAGTGGTTCCCCTGGCTTTCCTCGTTTTCCATTGTTCACCACTCTCTTGTCGACATGCTCATAATTGGGAGCTTACAGCTTACACTACATGATCTTGTTTAGTGGCTGCATTGCTGTACTTGTATGAAATAGCCGTTGTTTTGAAGCTCTTAGGCACTTATAGGGCTTTAGAGCAGTAATCACAACATTTCCAGATATTTATCAAGGGCCATTTTGGTGTAGTTATGTAGCTCTTTATGTTTTCTGCTCTTTATTTAGTCTTGATAAAAGCAATGTGTACCAGGAAAAGCTTTCAAAGTATGAAGGTTGAACATGCTTAATTATTTCTAAAAAGACAGGGCGTGCAAACACGAACACAAGAAAGAAGTCAGGACACCCTGCACGCCCTGTCTTTTTAGAATGAATACTTATCAACTAGCTCAGCTCTCTGTTATTCTATGCTTAATTGTCATATGCAGTTCCAGAGATGTCTGTCAGGCACTATTGCTTTTTGTTTATGTCACTTCTTAAACTGTCATGAAAAATCAGTTCAGTTTAACTGAATTGAACTTGACTGAAAATCTTATATAAACATAAGAATGGTTCTGCTGTAGTGCTGTGCTCGTGTACTCGGACACCTCGGTGTGTTGCCCGTATCTATCACTTGCCTTTCCACCATTCGGTGCTTACTGTCGACCTGCTTTTTAACTGTCCCTCAAGTGTTAGCAAGTCTTTAATTTAGGCTGTACTGTTCATAAGAGGGGTGGAAATGGAAGGATGATTCTCCATGTGAGGTGTTTATTTTTGTTTCATACAGCAGAACTTTTGGCTCCAAATGCCTCTCTGTATGTTAAGACAAAGCACCTGAACTTCTCACCATCATTTATTGTGTATCTTTAAACCTATTCTTGTGTTTTTAAGTGGCGCACATTGCCTTAGTTTTGTTAGGTTTAGTGACATGATGCAGTGATGGGCTACGTTGAGTCCCAATACCAACAGCACAAAAACACAGTGCTGTGCTAAATGCTAGAAGTAAGTGTGAACGAGAAGAAAAATGCAAAATATGTCTCGCTCTTGTTGCCAAATATATGGTTTGTCACTGAGACATCACGGGGTACTAAGTGCACTGTGGCACATGTTTTATTGTCTTCCTATTAGAGCTGTGCAAATAGCAAAATTTTGGGTGCGAAGCGAATTCGAATATTGAAATGTGAGTGCAAATCGAATTGAATATTTTTCTAATATTTCTCGAATATTTTTCTAATACTTTGAAGCGAAATTGCAGAAAAAAAAGTTAGAGAGGATTCCTAAGCATATTCTTCAGGGACAGCAACATGAAAGTGTTTCTTTTCGCTAGGTTGATGAAGCACTGGCGGGGTGGTGTTTCATAGTTGTCTTATCAATAATGAGGCAATGTAGAGGCCGAAATCTATTTATGTCATGATTTGGTACAACCAAAGTGTTGCCGACAACACTTTATACGTGATAGGCAAAGATGCCATTTCCTCAGCCTCTCCTCCTCTTTCAACTTCTGTGGAAGCCCAACTGATGTGGCGGACAAGGGTGTGCTCCCTTCAAGTCCGGAGTTACAAATCCGCCTCATAGACGTCGATATAAAAGAACATCTGAAATTTCGGATTCTAAAATGCTTCGGCTTCCGATTTTTCGGACTTCCTGCCCAAATTTCAGGTCCAAAACAGCATCAGTTGAGCCCCCACCTCTGCCACATCTTTCATCTCCATGTTGTAACCAGCGTTTTCTTGAGTTAATACACTTGCGACCGTAGCAGAGCTTGAAAGGTAGCTTTGCCGCAATACCGGGGTGTGATGAGGCGAAGCATATTGAAAATCTAGGGGGC
This sequence comes from Rhipicephalus sanguineus, assembly GCF_013339695.2. Lineage (NCBI taxonomy): Eukaryota > Metazoa > Arthropoda > Arachnida > Ixodida > Ixodidae > Rhipicephalus > Rhipicephalus sanguineus. The sequence goes on from NW_023615699.1 coordinate 248,725, forward strand.
CACTTTCAATCGGACGTTGACTGTCTCTGCAAAATTCGACCATAACAGAGCTTGAAAGGCAGCTTTGCCGCAATACCTGGGTGTGATGAGGTGAAGCATATTGAAAATTTAGGGACCACTTTCAATCGGACGTTGACTTGTCTTGGCAAAGTTCGACTATAACGGAGCTTGAAAAGCAGCTTTGCCGCAATACGTGGGTGTGATGAGGTGAAGCATATTGAATATCTAGTGACCACTTTCAATCGGACGTTGACTCTTGGCAAAGTTCGACCGTAACGGAGCTTGAAAGGCAGCTTTGCCGCAACACCGGGGTGTCATGAGGTGAAGCATATTGAAAATCTAGGGACCACTTCTAATATGACGTTGACTGTGCCTTGGCAAAAATCGACCGTAACGGAGCTTGAAAGGCAGCTTTTGCTGCAATACGAGAGTGTAATGAGGTGAAGCATATTAAAAATCTGAAGGGGTCACTTTCAATTTGACGTTGACTGTATTTGTTTTTGAGAAGTTCGAATAGTTCGAATAGTAAAATTCCAGTGCGAATCGAATCGAATAGAAAACACTATTCGAAAAATATTCGAAATTTCGAATATTTGCACACCCCTACTTCCTATGAACAATGCCAGCATTATGCACATAAAATGTGGACACAGAAATGGGCCTCCCACTTTGTTTTTCCCACTATGTGTTTCACTCTACATTGTGGTACAATTTTGATGAAACTGCAGTGGGTGGGGAAGTCAGGAAAAGCAGGATAACACACGTAAGCCATATCACAAAAAAGAAAGAAAAGTACGGGTGAACTGTTTGTAGCCAACAATGACTCTCTAGGTGGTTCTTGTGATAGGGTGTATGTAATGAAGGAAAGAAGATTACTTTTAAGGGCTCGTTTTTCTTTGTTAGACACAATATTAATGAGAACTAACAGACAGTAATGCCAAGGAAAGTATAGGGGAGGTTATTTGTAATAATTGGGATATAAATGTGAAAAGTAAAGTGGACGAAAAGATAACTTGCCGCCGGCAGGGGCCGAACCTGTGACCTACGAGTAACGCGTCGAACGCGTTATTCGAAGGTCGCAGGTTCGGTCCCTGCCGGCGGCAAGTTATCTTTTCGTCCCCTTTACTTTCTTCACATTTATATCCCAATTGCTACAAATAACACCCCCTATACTTTCCTTGGCATTACTGTCTGTTAGTTCTCATTAATAATGGTGTACGTAATGGTGTGTCAGCATATCATTCACGTTGCCAGGGCATAAATCAATGGGGAAGCTGTTGTCTTTGACAGGACTACATTGTGCTCCTGCCGGAAGCCTTCTATGAAGCCACCCTCCTTCAGGAGAAGGTCAAGCAGCCCTGCCTCCAGGGGCAGGCACCCGAAGTGGCATGCATCCAGCTACGCTACCCAGCACTGCCCGATGGTGCAGTGCCTGTCTCAGCGGCTCAGGCTGGTTATGTCGAGGACAATGGACAGCAGAACCCCGTCAGGCTTCTGGATGATCAGTACATCTTGGATGTGAGTTCTTGGACCTTCTGACAGCTTTGACTGCTCTCGGCCTACTCGGCACAAGGAACTGGGCTGTGCACTACCCGCCTGACCCTCACTGTAGAGGGATCATATTCAGTGTACACCTTTTGTCATGAGTACTCATGACACCTTTTTGTTCGATTGATAGAAGTAGATGAATGAAGAAAGTTCCTGAGCAAGAGCACTTCTGCTGCTGCTCTTATTATTAGAAAGTGCTAGGTTGGCAGCACAAATGCTGTAACATGAGCATGAACAATTCTTGAATGGTGGTGTTGCTGTAGCCAACATTTTAACAAGCAGACTTGTCTTTGTGAAGGCAGCAACGTCTGCCCTATTTGATCTAACATGAACATGTGATTTGCTACGGCATGGCAGGTTCTGGAGGACATCTTATGGTATAATGACACTGATAATAGCAGTTTCATAATATACCGTAAAATCCTGAGCAAGCACCCCCCTCCCTACGGTTAAAGATAATCGGACAAGATTTGGAGGGGGTGGGGCGCTTGCTCGGTCATGGATCAAAATTCAAGATGGCGGCGAAAGAGCCGCGTGTACTTCCGATGAAAAGTGTTTTTGAATAGGCATGTATTCACTGTCATTATTAGCCCTCGTCATGCTAATAAAAACGCTGAATGAAGCAGTGAAAACGGCGGGAGGGCAGGGGGGTGCGCTTGCTTGGTCATTGGCAGATATTTCAAATCTCCAGAAAAAGGGACGGAACGCTTGCTCAGGATTTTACGGTATATGTGGGTGACTTGTTGCAGGTTTACGTCAGTCAAGCTGAACTGGCACTAAGTTTGTTGGGTTGCACCAACTAAATCTTGCAATTTAAAAATTTGGAACTTGAGGACTTGAAGTAAGGAAGCAAAGAGTAAGGAGTTATTGAAATTTGTACGGTGGAAAGTGAAGCTAGCGCACTTCTCACAGGAACTTCGCAGCGGCCCAATGGCACATTTGACGGAAGATGAGCATGCCATGACCTTGGAACTGAAGGCCCCCTCGCCAGGACGATATGTGTTCCTGCTCTTCTACCACTCGCTTGACAGTAACGATTCCCTGCCAGCGGACGTGAGCCTCTCATCCTCTGACGCTTTGGCTACGGGAAAAGTCAATCTGCATCGGTGCAAGTACAACATGATCTGTCGACAGGTATGCTTATTTTTTGTCTCAAAGAATAGATGAATTCTCTTCCAGTGCAGTGATCAACGCTGCCATTTCACACTTTAACTGCATTTCACACTGACCACTCGGTATACAAAGAAGGTTTTGAATGACATGCTGTAAAAATTAAGTCTTCTTTAGCACAACCTTTCTGAAACAAGGAACAAAAATATTGCAACACACACAAGCGCCAACTTCCAATTGAATATTTATTGTTCGGACACAAATTGCATGTGCACGTTTGGACCAACTAGCCCAAGCATGCACATTGCTATGACATACTGTATTGGTTTTGATGTCTGAAGTTATGTAGCCAGCGAACTTCTTTTGTGCTCAATGCCTTTTGTGTATTTTAGAGCTTTTAAGTGTTTGTTTGTCAGATGCTGCCCATACACTGCCACTTGAATTACTGCAGTACTAAGAAATTGATTATTGGCAGCCGACATTAACGTGCCGCCAATGTCATATGTAGAGCTTTCTAGTCATACCATTTGCAAAACTCTTGATAGCACTTATTTTTCTTTTTAGCCTAGACAACAGTAGAAGAAAAAAAAGCAGTGTGTGTTACGTTGCACCACCTACTAATGATAAAGCTTGCTATGTTATGCCACGCTCCCATGCACAGTGCCAATGAAAAAGGCATATAACTGGGTTGTAATTGCACTGTCGCTAAAATGAACTAACATCATTTTCAGTCAGCACGTTTCTTTTCAACTCACATATGCCTTTTCAAGCATTCTATTTTTAGCTATAATGCATCAAACTTAAACTTCACTTTGTCACTAACTGGTAGCACATAAGTCAATTTATATCCCCTCCTTTTCACTCCCTAAATTCGTACCTGATGTTAAAATCAGATTCTTGGAACTGGCATGGCAGAATAACTTTTATATAGTACATGTGCTTGAATAGAAAATACTCTTATAACCATTACTGACTCTAGAATGACTGACTTGTACGTTTATCCTTGATATCGCTGCAATTTGTTGGGCATGAAAAGAAAAAGGTAGTATACATAAGAGCGCATATCAGAGTACACTGAAGTTGTAACCTTCACATCCAGGTTGTTGTTGATCACCTGAATCGTGTGCTCGAGTTTGGGCTGAAGGATGATCCAGTGCGCATAACCATCGACCTTGGTGAGGACTCCAACAGTGAACTGGCCGTGGAAAGAATAGTGGCTGTGCCAGCACTCCAGTGGCACACGGACTACTTGCTTCCTGGAAGGGAGTGTGTCTTGCGTGAGGGAGAGTGCCAGGGACTGCCTTTCCCTGCCTTCTCGCCTGCTGCCAAGGTGAGCACGTGCTGAATTCCTCCCCTCTAATGGTGTTTGTTAATAGCAGCTGTCTTTTGTTATTCTTACAAACATTGTTCAAATGCATCAAAAGATGCCCTTGCATTAACCACATGTCTTAGTGTAGTGATCTCGTGCCACAAGCAATGGTGGTTTGTGCATTTCTTAACACTTTAAATGGCAGTCACAAGAAGTGCAGATTAGCACTTGTAGTTGCTAGGCCAGCCGAGCTAGCCTAATAGCATTATGGTCACTCTGTTTCAAACAGTATGATAAATGTGTTTACAATGGCCTCCACATGGTCAGTGGCCTCCACGTAGTTGTCACTTCATATAGTCAGCCATGACGTAGCTGTTATCAGAGAAGCTCGTGCTTGCTAAAGTCCCAAAAGGTTTGGGGGCAAGGGCTGTGGTACGAGACGACAATGACATGCTGGATTTTAGAAGCAGTTATTGTCATCACAGTTGTACAATCTTGTGAAGTTTAAGTTAAAATGAAAGGATATGCATTATACAGCAACATTCAATCTTATGCTACCAAAATGTGTTGTGTGGTAGTTTTCCACGTGTCATCAGTATGGTCGTCTTCTTCACGAGATCGTATGTGTCTGTTATGCTTTTATTATATATGTTATGTGTCACTGCCACCACAAGGAAATGACTTTACAATAATGGACAGTGTTTTCATCTGGTTAAGTCATGCTACTGAGCTTGCTACAGAGTTGTTGAAAGTGAATAAACAAGAAAGCACACAGGGAGTTGTTCTCTCAAAGCAGGCAACAGATCTTACTGAATACAAAATAATTGCTCGGCTATTTTGCCAGTTAAAGACTTTTTGGTTGTCTCTAAGATGGAAAAATCTGTGAATTTTACTCAGTGTCACCAGCGCACTGCTTTCCTACATTTCTTGGGTTCTTCTTACGGGGTCATCTTGCCCTTTGTGTCTTGATACAGGTTGAATTTGAGAGTGCAGAGGATGCCATGGTGGCCACTGATCTTCCAACCACCCTCAAGGACAATGGAACTAGCCTGGTTCTTCTTGACCACCGTAATTCAATGGTCACCCTTAATGACACTGTGCCAGAACCGGGGCCTTACGTCCTCGTTGCACACTACTTCCAGGCAAGTGTACTTTTTCTACAGCAATATCTCTCTTAGATTATGCGCAGTATGTATCAAGGAGAACATATCTAAGCGAGAGAAAAGATTAGAGAGCATTGCTTTTTATGGTTGTGGATGCATGAAGTTTGTAGTCTGTACAGTTTCTCAGAACTGACTTTTCTGCAAGCTAGATCTGCATATCTGCTAAGGTCTGTGGTAATGATATTCGTCACTTGCAGCACTTTCTTTACACAGTGAGCCTTCTGGCATGGATAAAATGCTTTTTACAACCTGTGGCATGCGTTGCTGTACCACGTGTTACTGCTTATGAAATGATTTGGTATTTCACCTGATTCTTACACGTGTGTTTACCTAATACCAATGCCACGCAGGCACCGAAAATCAATGACATTACCTTCCCAATGCCATAAGATTTAATGCCATTTGCACGGAGCCACATGGGCAAATCAATATCATTCACGTTAATGCTATTCGTCACCTGTTGCTTTCGCCAGAACTCATTCGACAGAGAAATGCGTACTCTCTATGCCAAAGCTTGCTCAGTGCAATGTACATAAAACATTTGAAAATAGTGTCTGTTGCGCGAAAAATATTTTATACACGACTTTCAACAAATCTCATGTTATTTCCTTGTTGCACTGTAGGGAAATTTAATTCAGAATTGCAACGGCTTCGACATAAGAGGCGCCATGTTGTTTGTAGGCTTCAGATTCAACATGCAATGGCCGAAGTTGCTATGGTTGGTAGCAGTGCTGTAAAATACAGCAACAAAATCAAGCTAATGACACCATACTGTGCTTATTTCTACATTTCACCGGCCTTGAATGCAGATTAGACTTGTTAGGATGTGTGTCTATGTTTTATTATTACCATAAAAATGCTGACTTCAGAAGTCATTGTTATCGACATCATAAGGCCAAATTTCATTAAGTTTAGACGTGTGACAGCTCCACGGAAAAAAATGTCATTTGGGAACTGCAACTGCATTCGGGAACTGCATTTGGGAAGTGCAATTTGCTGTGCCCGTGTGGCACAGGTATAATCGTTGGCTTTCCAATGGTCACAAATGCAACTTACTTCGTACTGTGAACTTGCTGCAGATTCTCGCATCTCTTTGAGAACACAGAATTTTTATTGTTGCTGTGTTATAGAGTGGTCAACCATGCTGGCTGAGGACATGCAGCACGAAGCAGTGGCAGCTAAATGTGTGCATAAAAGCGGCTTGTAATGGGCTCATGATCAGTTAACCTTGCATGGGTTTGTGTGTGTTGTGCAGGGCTCCACAAACTTTGAATTGTGCAGGACTGGTGCGATTTTTCTTTTTAAGTGTTGCCATTGTGCATGTGGCTGCATTGACATCAAACGTGCCCTGTGCAGCCTGACCACCCTGCCTTTGAGTTGACGACCGTCCTGGAGAGCGGGGGTCACCAGCGTGACACCAGGCTGCCCCTTGAGCACTGCCCCTGGACTTCAGGCTGTCGGGCAGTGCTTCTCAACCCTCAGACAGGCACCACTGCCTTCCCCCTTGTGGACAACTTCACACTCAACTTCGAAGTGCCTGACCAGAAGTCGGTCTGGCTGGTGGGTGCACATCACTGAAGTGAAACCATAAATCAGTTTAGACTGATAAATTATTATTTCAGAACTTTATCATCGTTGATGTTCATTATTGGAAGAGAAAACGAAGGTCAAAGTTCCATTCCTAAATTTCACACTGAAACCTCAGGACCTGAATTGCCATGTGATGTCACAGATATGGAGGTCTCTCTTTGCACTTAGGCCAAATTTCATATAATTTTCGGAAACTTGTCATGTAGAGTCCCTGGCTGCCTTAAAATGTGATTTAATATATTTTTTATTAATAAAGAATTATGTAGACCCTAGTAGACTGCATCAAAATGTATAACTCAGGAACTTTGAGGCAGTTGTGCCAGCTGTTGTACATTTTCTGGCTAATCCAGCATTCTCTCGCAGCAAGAGTGGTGCTCTCGTTATTGTGAAAGGGTAATGAGAGAAACCATTTTTCTTCTTGGTGTAAGTGGGCAGCAAATAAAATTATGTAAGGATCCACATAGGTAGAAGCACCTCTATGTGTCCAAATGTCATATTAGCTTGCGCTGAGAATTTTTTTCATTTGTACCAAAATAATCATGAAAATAAATCTGAAAAGAAGGTTTACTTCAACATTTAATGACTGATGTCACCATGAAAAGGTTGTAGGTCCTGATTGAAAACCCCTATTTTTAGGGCTTTGGGTGGGCGAACATTTCCCGGTTCTTCCCGTTCATTTGAGCCCCAAGAGTGAGCTCCTGGAGTCACGAAAATGACATCTGACACTAATTCAGCAAATTCATTTCAATCGAACTTTCTGGCCTTAAGCAAGTACTACACAAAGGTTACCTTATCAGAAATTTAAAATAAGATTATCAGAGAATAATTTTACTTTAAGTGCCGTTAAGAATTGCTCAAGACTAGAAAAGACAACTGGAAGCGACATTCAGTTGATTTCAGTCATTATAAAGCCTCTAATTACTTTTCTTAATGACATTTAACTGGGAGAGCTAGTCACTATTCCAATAAATGCCACGTATCAGCATGAGAGCTGATGTCTAGGGAATAAATGTGAATTCTCTGTAAGCCAGCATCTGTAGTGTAATCCAATTATTCTTCATCTGGCACGCAGGACCATTTAATGCTCATTCGTGAAGACCAGTTTGACAAGTCAATGCTGCAGCCTCTTCCCCTGGACAAGGCTGTGGAATTCATCAAGCAGTGTGGCCAGAACAGCCTCCACATTAGCACCGAGACCAGTGGTATGAGTTCCTTCAAGTCCTTTATTTTTATTCTTATTTTGCAATTGCAGGCAGAAAATGTAGAAAGCATGTAGTTTTGTGCTGTAGGAGTTGTCTGTTGTTTTCTACGTGGAAGTGTAGTGACTCATCATCTTTTAATTTGCTCACAATGCAGAGAAAAAACAAGATGATGGAAAAAACACTACTGTCTCAGAAAGCATTCATGCACCTTGGAGGCAGATGAAGGGTTGAAATACTTCCACCTCATCGAAAGCTAGGTTTAATTTACAGTGTAACAGGGGCCTGGCAATATGTCTGGGAAGCTCTAATGGGCGTAAGTTGACTTGACACAGTGTAAGCTTCATTGCTTGAAAGAGGGCATTGCATTCAAGAACAGGAACCAACTATTTCATTGAGAAAATTGAAGTGTCAATGGCTATATACGCAGCACAGTCATGTGTAAGTAGTGGAAAATTGTGTGCTTTTCACTTGCAAATGTTGAGCCTCTTGTTCTTGAGGAACAAGTGATACACAGCAGTACAGACATACAAAAGGGCATTTATTTGCACCTTTGTAAATTTGCACAGTGAAGCCTGCTATCTGAATGTCAAGGTAACGAGCGAGTAATGTTTGCCCATGCCAGAAAACCAAGCCTGTGTCGTTGGAGGGCCACGTCTCATAAATGGAGGTGTATCCAAAAGAATGGGAAGGCATCTGTGCGAGTGTCCCAGCACAGCTCCCCACTGAATGCGTGAAAGTCAATCGTGCGAAACTCAAAGAGAAAGAGAATTTGCACAGTGAAGCCTGCTATCTGAATGTCAAGGTAACGAGCGAGTAATGTTTGCCCATGCCAGAAAACCAAGCCTGTGTCGTTGGAGGGCCACGTCTCATAAATGGAGGTGTATCCAAAAGAATGGGAAGGCATCTGTGCGAGTGTCCCAGCACAGCTCCCCACTGAATGCGTGAAAGTCAATCGTGCGAAACTCAAAGAGAAAGAGTTTCCCATGGCACTGGCATAACCTTGCCATCAGGTAGCACTAGTGCGAGATCACTGGCACCATCTACACCGATCTCGGCAAAGTGCCATCAAGAGAAGTCGAATTTTAGTAGACATGAGCGCCATGTGGTGAAAACAATATATAGAGGGACATGAGCATCTCCACGCTGTGTTTCTATTTTTAGGGCCACATGGCATACAAACTTTACTCGTAACTGCTCTGCTCCAATGAGCTCAAACATGTGGGAAGTAGTTTGGTTTGGGAAAATTGATGTGACATATTGCAAGGTTAACCAGCACAAAAGGACTAAAAACTGAAAGCTACACTTGCACACTGGACCAGTACTACAAAAAACACCAGCACTGATCCCGTGTGTACATATTTCTTTCAGCTTTTCATCTTTACATGCTGTTTACAACATCGAAAAATGTTTCGTTGGTTTTTTACTACAGTTTTCATTCTGTGTGACCAGTGTCCACTTTCATTTAAGTTCCTAAACTTCCTTGTCATGTAATTCTCAAGCATTGCAATTAAGGAAGACACAGGAGCTGTTGTCTAAGCTCAAATGCATCCTTTCTTTCTCTTCACAGACTTTTGCAAGGAGGCAGTGTTTTCCATTACTGCTGAATACAACAATGGGGCACTTCCCTGCCAGTGCAACATTGATGGCTCGTTGTCTTTTGAGTGTGAGCGTTTTGGAGGCCAGTGCCAGTGCAAGGAGAATGTGATTGGCCGCACCTGCTCCCAGTGCCGCACGGGCTACTATGGCTTCCCTGCATGCCAGCCATGTGACTGTCCCAACACTGCTGTGTGCCACCCAGTCACTGGCCAGTGCATCTGCCCTCCGCGTGTCACCGGTGAAAAGTGTGACACCTGTGTGCCACTCACCTTCGGCTACACTCGCATCGTGGGATGTGAGGTGCGACTTCTGACTGTCATTGTTTGCCTGCCTCGCTTTTCTTCTGCTTTGTAGACAAAATATGGCCAACAAAGTGCTTTACAAAGGTACGTGTAAAGCATTGTGTTGCTTTTCATGATGAAGCTCCTGTGATTGCTTGAGCCCTTAATGAGGTATCTCCTTTATGATTCAGTGGCCCTGTACATGTGGGAAGCTATTTGATTCAGTGACCGTGTATATCCAGGGAGCAATTCAAGGGCAGATGAGCACAAGCTGCCATTGTGTGTGACATGTCACAATGTTCAGTTGTGTTATGATTGCTGGCTATCTGACACAACAAAAATTAGCTTCAAGATATGGCAAGGCATAGTGTGTCGTGGTGCCCACAAATACTGTTATGCAATTTGTAAGACTTTGTGGTGATTTATTCAGGTGAAGAATCGATCACTATACTTTAGCACTAAACCTTCCTTTCCATGTGCAATTGTGAAATGAGTTGTACCTTGCCATTATACAGGAATGTAACTGCCATCCACACGGCGTCCAAGGAGGCAACCTTCAGTGTGACCTGCAGACCGGACAGTGCAGGTTAGTGTGCACGTTGAGGACTGGGATTTGTACACACCCCCACCATATCAGAATCCTGTATAAATAAGGGCCACATCCCACTGCCAGTAGTCCACACATTTCTGTTTTTGCAAGTTTGCAGAAATACACTTGAAGTGTAGAAATTATAGATCACTGCACTTTTGTTGAGGTGAGCTTGCTTGCTGTAACAAAACATGTATTTTTCTTCATAATGATACATGTTGGGCTTAAGGGCACAGCATAACTTGGACCTACTGAAGTTCAAAAGAAGCACAGTGCATCTTGTTTGGGAAATGGAAACTTGTTTTTAGGTGTAAGGAAACTCTGTAATTATTTTTTAGCTGAATAAATGAAGTCGCCCATCATAGTTTTGTTACACTGAGTTACAATTGCTATGTCTACTTTTTTGAAAGTTAGGTGCAACTTGGCGCTCCGTCAGTCACACAAACATTTGCATAAGCTCTTACTCACGTCCACACCCCAAAAACAGCACAGTGCCAAGTTGCACCTAATTTTCAAGGTGACGTATTACCAACTAGTCCAACAGCAAGTTCTAATATGCTATGTCTACTGTTGCTAGATTGTCAGAAGATCAACTGCACAAGTACTTGTGTGTTGGTGTTAAAGAATATTTCTAAAATTGTGTAGAGTTTTTGGTTTTATGCACACGACACTTCATTTCTGTGTTGTTCAGGTGCAAGAACAGCATTGTGGGCCGTACATGTGATGAATGCAAGTATGGCTACTGGGATTTCCCACGCTGTCGCCTCTGCAACTGTGACCTCCGCGGAACAGGGGAAGAGATCTGCAACCAGGACACTGCCGAGTGCTTTTGCAAGGTGCTTTTTTTCCTCGGTGCCAAAACATTTTCACTAAGGGCACTTACAGTCAT